>NW_027363088.1:1825000-2118333 GCF_046119375.1 Phyllobates terribilis | reverse complement strand
TACCCACACACATTTGGAACTCTACTGGGGTACCCTCACACATATTATTCCCTCATTTAGTGGATATTTTCACAAAAAAGTGAAATTTTCAAAAATCCAGAAAATTGGCTGAAAAAGACTAAATATCAAGGATTCATTGGGAGAATCATTCTGGAACTGAAATCGGAACGCTCACTGACATTTCCCCTATCTGAAAGTCTGATAAACGCCAGAAAAATGGCAAAGTCCAAAAAAAAAATGTTTTCAACTTTTTTCAATTTTACCCCCGTGGGATATATATTCTACCCACACACATTTGGAACTCTCCTGGGGTACCCTCACATATATTATTCCCTCATTTAGTGGATATTTTCACAAAAAAGTGAAATTTTCAAAAATCCAGAAAATTGGCTGAAAACGACTAAATAACAAGGACTAATTGGGCGAATCGCTCTGGAACTGAAATCGCAACGCTCACTGACATTTCCCCTATCTGAAAGTCTGATAAACGGCAGAAAAATGACAGTACAAAAAAAAAAATGTTTAAACTTTTTTCAATTTTACTCCAGTGGGATATATATTCTACCCACAGACATTTGGAACTCTCCTGGGGTACCCTCAGACATATTATTCCCTCATTTAGTGGATATTTTTACAAAAAAGTGAAATTTTCAAAAATCCAGAAAATTGGCTGAAAACGACTAAATATCAAAGACTCATTGGACGAATCGCTCTGGAACTGAAATTGGAACGCTCACTGACATTTCCCCTATCTGAAAGTCTGATAAAAGCCGGAAAAATGACTAAGTCCAAAAAAAATTTTTTTAAAACTTTTTTCAATTTTACCTCCGGGGGATATATATTCTACCCACACACATTTGGAACTCTCCTGGGGTACCCTCACACATATTATTCCCTCATTTAGTGGATATTTTCACAAAAAAGTAAAATTTTCAAAAATCCAGAAAATTGGCTGAAAACGACTAAATAACAAAGACTCATTGGGCGAATCGCTCTGGAACTGAAATTGGAACTCTCACTGACATTTGCCCTATCTGAAAGTCTGATAAACGCCGGAAAAATGACTAAGTCCAAAAAAAAAATGTTTTCAACTTTTTTAAATTTTACCCCCATGGGATATCTATTCTACCCACATACATTTGGAACTCTCCTTGGGTCCCCTCACACATATTATTCCCTCATTTAGTGGATATTTTCACAAAAAAGAGAAATTTTCAAAAATCCAGAAAATTGGCTGAAAACGACTAAATATCAAGGAATCATTCGGCGAATCGCTCTGGAACTGAAATCGGAACGCTCACTGACATTTCCCCTATCTGAAAGTCTGATAAACGCCAGAAAAATGACAAAGTCCAAAAAAAAAATGTTTTCAACTTTTTTCAATTTTACCCCCGTGGGATATATATTCTACCCACACACATTTGGAACTCTCCTGGGGTACCCTCACATATATTATTCCCTCATTTAGTGGATATTTTCACAAAAAAGTGAAATTTTCAAAAATCCAGAAAATTGGCTGAAAACGACAAAATAACAAGGAGACATTGGGCGAATCGCTCTGGAACTGAAATCGCAACGCTCACTGACATTTCCCCTATATGAAAGTCTGATAAAAGCCGGAAAATGACTAAGTCCAAAAAAAAATTTTTTCAACTTTTTTCAATTTTACCCCCGTGGTATATATATTCTACCCACACACATTTGGAACTCTCCTGAGGTAACCTCACACATATTATTCCCTCATTTAGTGGATATTTTCACAAAAAGGTAAAATTTTCAAAAATCCAGAAAATTGGCTGAAAACGACTAAATAACAAAGACTCATTGGGCGAATCGCTCTGGAACTGAAATCGGAATGCTCACTGACATTTCCACTTTCTGAAAGTCTGATAAACGCCGGAAAAATGACTAAGTCCAAAAAAAAAATGTTTTAAACTTTTTTCAATTTTACCCCCGTGGGATATATATTCTACCCACACACATTTGGAACTCTCCTGGGGTACCCTCACACATATTATTCCCTCATTTAGTGGATATTTTCAAAAAAAAGTGAAATTTTCAAACATCCAAAATATTGGCAGAAAACTACTAAATATCAAGGACTCATTGGGCGAATCGCTCTGGAACTGAAATCGGAATGCTCACTGACATTTCCCCTATTTGAAAGTCTGATAAAAGCCGGAAAAATGACAGTCCAAAAAAAAATTTTTTCAACTTTTTTCAATTTTTACCCGCGTGGGATATATAATCTTCCCACACACATTTGGAACTCTCCTGGGGTACCCTCACACATATTATTCCCTCATTTAGTGGATATTTTCACAAAAAAGTAACATTTTCAAAAATCCAGAAAATTGGCTGAAAACGACTAAATATCAAGGACTCATTGGGCGAATGGCTCTGGAACTGAAATCGGAATGCTCACTGACATTTCCCCTATCTGAAAGTCTGATAAACGCCGGAAAAATGACTAAGTTCAAAAAAACATAATTTTTCATTTTTTTCAATTTTACCCCCGTGGGATATATATTCTACCCACACACATTTGGAACTCTCCTGGGGTACCCTCACATATATTATTCCCTCATTTAGTTGATATTTTCACAAAAAAGAGAAATTTTCAAAAATCCAGAAAATTGGCTGAAAACGACTAAATATCAAGGAATCATTCGGCGAATCGCTCTGGAACTGAAATCGGAACGCTCACTGACATTTCCCCTTTCTGAAAGTCTGATAAACGCCAGAAAAATGACTAAGTCCAAAAAAATTTTTTTTTAAACTTTTTTCTATTTTACCCCCGCTGGATATATATTCTACCCACACACATTTGGAACTCGCCTGGGGTACCCTCACACATATTATTCCCTCATTTAGTGTTTATTTTCACAAAAAGTTAAATTTTCAAAAATCCTAAATATTGGCAGAAAACGACTAAATATCAAAGAATCATTGGGCGAATCGCTCTGGAACTGAAATCGGAACGCTCACTGACATTTGCCCTATCTGAAAGTCAGATAAACGCCAGAAAAATGACTAAGTCCAAAAAAAAAATGTTTTCAACTTTTTTCAATTTTACCCCTGTGGGATATACAGTGCCTACAAGTAGTATTCAACCCCCTGCAGATTTAGCTGGTTGACACATGCGGAATTAACTTGGCATTGTGACATTTGTACTGTAGATCAGCCTGGAAGTGGGAAATGCGCTGCAGCAAATTTTGTTTGTTTGTTTTTTTTGTTTTTTTTTTAAAACGTTAAAAGTTAATTCAGAGTGTCATTTATTATTCAACCCCTCAAACCACAAGAATTCTGTTTGGTCCCCCTAAAGTATTAAGAAGTAGTTCAGGCACCAAGAATAATGAGCTTCACATGTGTGGATTAAAGATCTCTTTTGCCAGCCTTTTCTGACTATTTAAGACCCTCCCCAAACTTGTGAACAGCACTCAGACATGGTCAACATGGGAAAGACAAAGGAGCATTCCAAGGCCATCAGAGACAAGATCGTGGAGGGTCACAAGGCTGGCAAGGGGTACAAAACCCTTTCCAAGGAGTTGGGCCTACCTGTCTCCACTGTTGGGAGCATCATCCGTAAGTGGAAGGCTTATGGAACTACTGTTAGCCTTCCACGGCCTGGACAGCCTTTGAAAGTGTCCTCCCGTGCCGAGGCCAGGCTTGTCTGAAGAGTCAAGGCTAACCCAAGGACAACAAGGAAGGAGCTCCGGGAAGATTTCATGGCAGTGGGGACATTGGTTTCAGTCAATACCATAAGTAACATACTCCACCGCAATGGTCTCCGTTCCAGACGAGCCTGTATGGTACCTTTACTTTCAAAGCGTCATGTCAAGGCTCGTCTACAGTTTGCTCATGATCACTTGGAGGACTCTGAGACAGACTGGTTCAAGGTTCTATGGTCTGATGAGACCAAGATCGAGATCTTTGGTGCCAACCACACATGTGACGTTTGGAGACTGGATGGCACTGCATACGACCCCAAGAATACCATCCCTACAGTCAAGCATGGTGGTGGCAGCATCATGCTGTGGGGCTGTTTCTCAGCCAAGGGGCCTGGCCATCTGGTCCGCATCCATGGGAAGATGGATAGCACGGCCTACCTGGAGATTTTGGCCAAGAACCACCGCTCCTCCATCAAGGATCTTAAGATGGGTCGAAATTTCATCTTCCAACAAGACAACGATCCAAAGCACATAGCCAAGAAAACCAAGGCCTGGTTCAAGAGGGAAAAAGTCAAGGTGTTGGAGTGGCCTAGTCAGTCTCCTGACCTTAACCCAATTGAAAACTTGTGGAAGGAGCTCAAGAATAAAGTCCACATGAGACACCCAAAGAACATAGATAACTTGGAGAAGATCTGCATGGAGGAGTGGGCTAAGATAACTCCACAGACCTGTGCCGGCCTGATCAGGTCTTATAAAAGACGATAATTAGCTGTAATTGCAAACAAGGGTTATTCCACAAAATATTAAACATAGGGGTTGAATAATAATTGACCCACACTTTTATGTTTAAAATTTAATAAAATTCAACTGAGCAACATAACTTTTTGGTTTGTAAGATTTATGCTTCTGTTCATAAAACCTACTCTCGTTTGCAGTTTGAAGGCTCTAACTTATTTGCATCTTATCAAACCAGCTAAATCTGCAGGGGGTTGAATACTACTTGTAGGCACTGTATATTCTACCCACACACATTTGGAAATCTCCTGGGGTACCCTCACACATATTATTCCCTCATTTAGTGGATATTTTCACAAAAAAGTGAAATTTTCAAAAATCCAGAAAATTGGCTGAAAACGACTAAATAACAAGGAATCATTGGGCGAATCGCTCTGGAACTGAAATCGGAACGCTCACTGAGATTTCCGCTTTCTGAATGTCTGATAAACGCCGGAAAATGACTAAGTCAAAAAAAAAAATGTTTTCAACTTTTTTCAATTTTACCCCCGTGGGATATATATTCTACCCACACACATTTAGAACTCTCCTGGGGTACCCTCACACATATTATTTCCTCATTTAGTGGATATTTTCACAAAAAAGTGACATTTTCAAAAATACAGAAAATTGGCTGAAAACGACTAAATAACAAAGACTCATTGGGCGAATCGCTCTGGAACTGAAATCGGAACGCTCACTGACATTTCCACTTTCTGAAAGTCTGATAAACGCCGGAAAAATGACTAAGTCCAAAAAAAAAATAAATTTCAGATTTTTTCAATTTTACCCCCGTGGGATATATATTCTACCGACACAAATTTGGACTCTCCTGGGGTACCCTCACACATATTATTCCCTCATTTAGTGGATATTTTTACAAAAAAGTGAAATTTTCAAAAATCCAAAATATTTGCTGAAAATGACCAAATATCAAGGACTCATTGCGCGAATCACTCTGGAACTGAAATCGGAACGCTCACTGACATTTCCCCTATCTGAAAGTCTAATAAAATGACTAAGTCCCCAAAAAAATTTTTTCCAACTTTTTTCAATTTTACCCCCGTGGGATATATATTCTACGCACACACATTTGGAACTCTCCTGGGGTACCCTCACACATATTATTCCCTCATTTAGTGGATATTTTTGCAAAAAAGTGAAATTTTCAAAAATCCAAAATATTGGCTGAAAACGACTAAATATCAAGGACTCATTGGGCGAATCGCTCTGGAACTGAAATCGGAACGCTCACTGACATTTCCCCTATCTGAAATTTCTGATAAACGCCAGAAAAATGACTAAGTCCAAAAAAAAAAATTTTTCAACTTTTTCCAATTTTACCCCCGTGGGATATATATTCTACCCACACACATTTGGAACTCTCCTGGGGTACCCTCACACATATTATTCCCTCATTTAGTGGATATTTTCACAAAATTGAAGTTTTCAAAAATCCAAAATATTGGCTGAAAATGACTAAATATCAAGGACTCATTGGGCGAAAAACTCTGGAACTGAAATCGGAAAGCTCACTGATATTTCCCCTATCTGAAAGTCTGATAAACGGCAGAAAAATGACAGTACAAAAAAAAAATTTTTAAACTTTTTTCAATTTTACCCCAGTGGGATATATATTCTACCCACAGACATTTGGAACTCTCCTGGGGTACCCTCACACATATTATTCCCTCATTTCGTGGATATTTTCACAAAAAAGTGAAATTTTCAAAAATCCAGAGAATTGGCTGAAATCGACTAAATATCAAGGACTCATTGGGCGAAGCGCTCTGGAACTGAAATCGGAATGCTCACTGACATTTCCCCTATCTGAAAGTCTGATAAACGTCAGAAAAATGACTAAGTCCAAAAAAAAAATGTTTTCAACTTTTTTCAATTTTACCCCCGTGGGATATATATTCTACCCACACACATTTGGAACTCTCCTGGGGTACCCTCACACATATTATTCCCTCATTTAGTGGATATTTTCACAAAAAAGTGAAATTTTCAAAAATCCAGAAAATTGACTGAAAGCGACTAAATATCAAAGACTCATTGGGCGAATCGCTCTGGAACTGAAATCGGAACGCTCACTGACATTTTCCCTATCTGAAAGTCTGATAAACGCCGGAAAAATTACTAAGTCCAAAAAAAAAAAAATGTTCAACTTTTTTCAATTTTACCCCCGTGGGATATATATTCTACCCACACAAATTTGGAACTCTCCTGGGGTACCCTCACACATATTATTCCCTCATTTAGTGGATATTTTCACAAAAAAGTGAAATTTTCAAAAATCCAAAATATTTGCTGAAAACGACCAAATATCAAGGACTCATTTGGCGAATCGCTCTGGAACTGAAATCGGAATGCTCACTGACATTTGCCCTATCTGAAAGTCTGATAAAATGACTAAGTCCAAAAAAAAATTTATTTCAACTTTTTCAATTTTACCCCCATGGGATATATATTCTACCCACACACATTTGGAACTCTCTTGGGGTACCCTCACACATATTATTCCCTCATTTAGTGGATATTTTCACAAGAAAGTGAAATTTTCAAAAATCCAAAATATTTGCTGAAAACAACAAAATATCAAGGACTCATTGGGCGAATCGCTCTGGAACTGAAATCGGAAAGCTCACTGATATTTCCCCTATCTGAAAGTCTGATAAACTCCGGAAAAATGACTAAGTAAAAAAAAAAATTTTTTTCAACTTTTTTCAATTTTACCCCCATGGGATATATATTCTACCCACACACATTTGGAACTCTCCTGGGGTACCCTCACACATATTATTCCCTCATTTAGTGGATATTTTTACAAAAAAGTGAAATTTTCAAAAATTCAGAAAATTGTCTTGAAAATGACTAAATATCAAGGACTCATCCGGCGAATCGCTATGGAAGTGAAATCGGAATGCTCACTGACATTTCCCCTATCTGAAAGTCTGATAAACGCCGGAAAGATGACTAAGTCCAAAAAAAAAATTTTTTTCAACTTTTTTCAATTTTACCCCCGTTGGATATGTATACTACCCACACACATGTGGAACTCTCCTGGGGTACCCTCACACATATTATTCCCTCATTTAGAGCATATTTTCACAAAAAAAGTGAAATTTTCAAAAACCCAAAATATTGGCTGAAAACGACTAAATATCAAGGACTCATTGGGCAAATCGCTCTGGAACTGATATCGGAACGCTCACTGACATTTGCCCTATCTGAAAGTCTGATAAAATGACTAAGTCCCAAAAAAAAATTTTTTTCAACTTTTTTCAATTTTACCCCCGTGGGATATATATTCTACCCACACACATTTGGAACTCTCCTGGGGTACCCTCACACATATTATTCCCTCATTTAGTGGATATTTTCACAAAAAAGTGAAATTTTCAAATATCCAGAAAATTGGCTGAAAACGACTAAATAACAAGGACTCATTGGGCGAATCGCTCTGGAACTGAAATCGCAACGCTCACTGACATTTCCCCTATCTGAAAGTCTGATAAACGGCAGAAAAATGACAGTACAAAAAAAAAATTTTTAAACTTTTTTCAATTTTACCCCAGTGGGATATATATTCTACCCACAGACATTTGGAACTCTCCTGGGGTACCCTCACACATATTATTCCCTCATTTCGTGGATATTTTTACAAAAAAGTGAAATTTTCAAAAATCCAGAGAATTGGCTGAAATCGACTAAATATCAAGGACTCACTGGGCGAATCGCTCTGGAACTGAAATTGGAACGCTCTCTGACATTTCCCCTATCTGAAAGTCTGATAAAAGCCGGAAAAATTACTAAGTCCAAAAAAAAATTTTTTTCAACTTTTTTCAATTTTACCTCCGTGGGATATATATTCTACCCACACACATTTGGAACTCTCCTGGGGTACCCTCACACATATTATTCCCTCATTTAGTGGATATTTTCACAAAAAAGTAAAATTTTCAAAAATCCAGAAAATTGGCTGAAAACGACTAAATAACAAAGACTCATTGGGCGAATCGCTCTGGAACTGAAATTGGAACTCTCACTGACATTTGCCCTATCTGAAAGTCTGATAAACGCCGGAAAAATGACTAAGTCCAAAAAAAAAATGTTTTCAACTTTTTTCAATTTTACCCCCGTGGGATATATATTCTACCCACACACATTTGGAACTCTCCTGGGGTACCCTCACACATATTATTCCCTCATTTAGTGGATATTTTCACAAAAAAGTAAAATTTTCAAAAATCCAGAAAATTGGCTGAAAACGACTAAATAACAAAGACTCATTGGGCGAATCGCTCTGGAACTGAAATCGGAACGCTCACTGACATTTCCACTTTCTGAAAGTCTGATAAACTCCGGAAAAATGAGTAAGTAAAAAAAAAAATTTTTTTCAACTTTTTTCAATTTTACCCCCAAGGGATATATATTCTACCCACACACATTTGGAACTCTCCTGGGGTACCCTCACACATATTACTCCCTCATTTAGTGGATATTTTCACAAAAAAGTGAAATTTTCAAAAATTCAGAAAATTGCCTGAAAACGGCGAAATATCAAGGACTCATTGGATGAATCTCTCTGGAACTGAAATCGGAATGCTCACTGACATTTGCCCTATCTGAAAGTCTGATAAACGCCGGAAAAATGAATAAGTCCAAAAAAAATTTTTTTTCAACTTTTTTCAATTCTACCCACACATATTTGGAACTCTCCTGAAGTACCCTCACACATATTCATACACACATACACATATTCCCTCACTTAGTGGATATTTTTACAAAAAGGTGAAATTTTCAAAAATCCAAAATATTGGCTGAAAACGACTAAATATCAAGGACTCATTGGGCGAATGGCTCTGGAACTGAAATCGGAATGCTCACTGACATTTCCCCTATCTGAAAGTCAGATAAATGCAGGAAAAATGACTAAGTCCAAAAAAAAAATGTTTTCAACTTTTTTCAATTTTACCCCCGTGGGATATATATTCTACCCACACACATTTGGAACTCTCCTGAAGTACCCTCACACATATTATTCCCTCACTTAGTGGATATTTTCACAAAAAAGTGAAATTTTCAAAAATGCAGAAAATTGGCTGAAAACGACTAAATATCAAGGACTCATTGGGCGAATGGCTCTGGAACTGAAATCGGAATGCTCACTGACATTTGCCCTATCTGAAAGTCTGATAAACGCTGGAAAAATGACTAAGTCCAAAAAAAAATGTTTTCAACTTTTTTTAATTTTACCCCCGTTGGATATATATTATACCCACACACATTTGGAACTCTCCTGGGGTACCCTCACACATATTATTCCCTCATTTAGTGGATATTTTCACAAAAAAGTGAAATTTTCAAAAATGCAGAAAATTGGCTGAAAACGACGAAATATCAAGGACTCATTGGGTGAATCGCTCTGGAACTGAAATCGGAATGCTCACTGATATTTACCCTATCTGAAAGTCTGATAAACGCCAGAAAAATGAATAAGTCCAAAAAAAATTTTTTTTTCAACTTTTTTCAATTTTACCCCCGTGGGATATATATTCTATCCACACACATTTGGAACTCTCCTGGGGTACCCTCACATATATTATTCCCTCATTTAGAGGATATTTTTACAAAAAAGTGAAATTTTCAAAATATTGGCTGAAAACGACTAAATATCAAGGACTCATTGGGCGAATCGCTCTGGAACTGAAATCGGAACGCTCACTGACATTTGCCCTATCTGAAAGTCTGATGAACGCCGGAAAAATGACTAAGTCCAAAAAAAAAATTTTTCAACTTTTTTCGATTTTACCCCCGTGGGATATATATTCTACCCACACACATTTCGAGCTCTCCTGGGATACCCTCACACATATTATTTCCTTATTTAGTGGATATTTTCACAAAAAAGTGAAATTTTCAAAAATCCAAAATATTGGCTGAAAACGACTAAATATCAAGGACTCATTGGGCGAAAAACTCTGGAACTGAAATCGGAACACTCAATGGCATTTGTCCTAACTGAAAGTCTGATAAAATGACTAAGTCTAAAAAAAATTTTTTTTCAACTTTTTTCAATTTTACCCCCATGGGATATATATTCTACCCACACACATTTGGAATTCTCCTGGGATACCCTCACACATATTATTCCCTCATTTAGTGGATACTTTCACAAAAAAGTGAAATTTTCAAAAATGCAGAAAATTGGCTGAAAACGACGAAATATCAAGGACTCATTGGGTGAATCGCTCTGGAACTGAAATCGGAATGCTCACTGATATTTACCCTATCTGAAAGTCTGATAAACGCCGGAAAAATGACTAAGTCCAAAAAAAAAATTTTTTTCAACTTTTTCAATTTTACCCCGTGGGATATATATTCTACCCATAGACATTTGGAACTCTCCTGGGGTACCCTCACAGATATTATTCCCTCATTTAGTGGATATTTTTACAAAAAGGTGAAATTTTCAAAAATCCAAAATATTGGCTGAAAACGACTAAATATCAAGGACTCATTGGGCGAATGGCTCTGGAACTGAAATCGGAATGCTCACTGACATTTCCCCTATCTGAAAGTCAGATAAATGCAGGAAAAATGACTAAGTCCAAAAAAAAAATGTTTTCAACTTTTTTCAATTTTACCCCCGTGGGATATATATTCTACCCACACACATTTGGAACTCTCCTGAAGTACCCTCACACATATTATTCCCTCACTTAGTGGATATTTTCACAAAAAAGTGAAATTTTCAAAAATGCAGAAAATTGGCTGAAAACGACTAAATATCAAGGACTCATTGGGCGAATGGCTCTGGAACTGAAATCGGAATGCTCACTGACATTTGCCCTATCTGAAAGTCTGATAAACGCTGGAAAAATGACTAAGTCCAAAAAAAAAATGTTTTCAACTTTTTTTAATTTTACCCCCGTTGGATATATATTATACCCACACACATTTGGAACTCTCCTGGGGTACCCTCACACATATTATTCCCTCATTTAGTGGATATTTTCACAAAAAAGTGAAATTTTCAAAAATGCAGAAAATTGGCTGAAAACGACGAAATATCAAGGACTCATTGGGTGAATCGCTCTGGAACTGAAATCGGAATGCTCACTGATATTTACCCTATCTGAAAGTCTGATAAACGCCGGAAAAATGACTAAGTCCAAAAAAAAAATTTTTTTCAACTTTTTCAATTTTACCCCGTGGGATATATATTCTACACATAGACATTTGGAACTCTCCTGGGGTACCCTCACAGATATTATTCCCTCATTTAGTGGATATTTTTACAAAAAGGTGAAATTTTCAAAAATCCAAAATATTGGCTGAAAACGACTAAATATCAAGGACTCATTGGGCGAATGGCTCTGGAACTGAAATCGGAATGCTCACTGACATTTCCCCTATCTGAAAGTCAAATAAATGCAGGAAAAATGACTAAGTCCAAAAAAAAAATGTTTTCAACTTTTTTCAATTTTACCCCCGTGGGATATATATTCTAACCACACACATTTGGAACTCTCCTGGGGTACCCTCACACATATTATTCCCTCATTTAGTGGATATTTTCACAAAAAAGTGAAATTTTCAAAAATGCAGAAAATTGGCTGAAAACGACTAAATATCAAGGACTCATTGGGCGAATCGCTCTGGAACTGAAATCGGAATGCTCACTGACATTTGCCCTATCTGAAAGTCTGATAAACGCCGGAAAAATGACTAAGTCCAAAAAAAAAAATTTTTCAACTTTTTTCAGTTTTACCCCCGTGGGATATATATTCTACCCACACACATTTGGTACTCTCCTGGGGTACCCTCACAGATATTATTCCCTCATTTAGTGCATATATTCACAAAAAAGTGAAATTTTCAAAAATCTAGAAAATTGGCTGAAAACGACTAAATATCAAGGACTCATTGGTCGAATCGCTCTGGAACTGAAATCCGAACGCTCACTGACATTTCCCCTATCTGAAAGTCTGATAAAAGCCGGAAAAATGACTAAGTCCAAAAAAAAAATGTTTTCAACTTTTTTCAATTTTACCCCCGTGGGATATATATTCTACCCACACACATTTGGAACTCTCCTGGGGTACCCTCACACATATTATTCCCTCATTTATTGGATATTTTCACCAAAAAGTGAAATTTTTAAAAATCCAAAATATTTGCTGAAAATGACTAAATATCAAGGACTCATTCGGCGAATCGCTCTGGAACTGAAATCGAAACACTCAATGACATTTGTCCTATCTGAAAGTCTGATAAAATGACTAAGTCCAAAAAAAAAAAATTTTCAACTTTTTTCAATTTTACTCCCGTGGGATATATATTCTACCCACACACATTTGGAACTCTCCTGAAGTACCCTCACACATATTATTCCCTCACTTAGTGGATATTTTCACAAAAAAGTGAAATTTTCAAAAATGCAGAAAATTGGCTGAAAACGACTAAATATCAAGGACTCATTGGGCGAATCGCTCTGGAACTGAAATCGGAACGCTCACTGACATTTGCCCTATCTGAAAGTCTGATAAACGCCGGAAAAATTACTAAGTCCAAAAAAAATTTTTTTCAACTTTTTTCAATTTTACCCCCGTGGGATATATATTCTACCCACACACATTTGGAACTCTCCTGGGGTACCCTCACACATATTATTCCCTCATTTAGTGGATATTTTCACAAAATTGAAGTTTTCAAAAATCCAAAATATTGGCTGAAAATGACTAAATATCAAGGACTCATTGGGCGAAAAACTCTGGAACTGAAATCGGAAAGCTCACTGATATTTCCCCTATCTGAAAGTCTGATAAACTCCGGAAAAATGAGTAAGTAAAAAAAAAAATTTTTTTCAACTTTTTTCAATTTTACCCCCATGGGATATATATTCTACCCACACACATTTGGAACTCTCCTGGGGTACCCTCACACATATTATTCCCTCATTTAGTGGATATTTTCACAAAAAAGTGAAATTTTCAAAAATTCAGAAAATTGCCTGAAAAAGGCGAAATATCAAGGACTCATTGGATGAATCTCTCTGGAACTGAAATCGGAATGCTCACTGACATTTGCCCTATCTGAAAGTCTGATAAACGCCGGAAAAATGACTAAGTCCAAAAAAAATTTTTTTTCAACTTTTTTCAATTCTACCCACACATATTTGGAACTCTCCTGAAGTACCCTCACACATATTCATACACACATACACATATTCCCTCACTTAGTGGATATTTTCACAAAAAAGTGAAATTTTCAAAAATGCAGAAAATTGGCTGAAAACAACTTAATATCCAGGACTCATTGGGCGAATCGCTCTGGAACTGAAATCGGAACGCTCACTGACATATCCCCTATCTGAAAGTCTGATAAATGGCGTAAAAATGACTAAGTCAAAAATTTTTTTTTTTCAATTTTACCCCTGTGGGATATATATTCTACCCACACACATTTGGAACTCTCCTGGTGTAACCTCACACATATTATTCCCTCATTTAGTGGATAATTTCACAAAAAAGTGAAATTTTTAAAAATCCAAACCATAGGCTGAAAACGACTAAATATTATGGACTCAATGGGCGAATCGCTCTGGAACTGAAATTGGAACGCTTACTGACATTTCCCCTTTCTGAAAGTATGATAAACGCCGGAAAAATGACAAAGTCCAAAAAAAAAAATTTTTAAACTTTTTTCAATTTTACCCCCGTGGGATGTATATTCTACCCACACACATTTGGAACTCTCCTGGGGTACCCTCACACATATTATTCCCTCATTTAGTGGATATTTTCACAAAAAAGTGAAATTTTGAAAAATCCAGAAAATTGGCTGAAAACGATTAAATATCAAGGACTCATTGGGCGAATCGCTCTGGAACTGAAATCGGAATGCTCACTGACATATCCCCTATCTGAAAGTCTGATAAATGCCGTAAAAATGACTAAGTCAAAAAATTTTTTTTTTCAATTTTACCCCTGTGGGATATATATTCTACCCACACACATTTGGAACTCTCCTGGGGTACCCTCACACATATTATTCCCTCATTTAGTGGATATTTTCACAAAAAAGTAAAATTTTCAAAAATCCAGAAAATTGGCTGAAAAAGACTTAATATCAAGGACTCATTGGGCGAATCGCTCTGGAACTGAAATCGGAACGCTCACTGACATTTCCCCTATCTGAAAGTCTGATAAACGCCGGAAAAATGACTAAGTCCAAAAAAAATTTTTTTCAACTTTTTTCAATTTTACTCCCGTGGGATATATATTCTACCCACACACATTTGGAACTCTCCTGGGGTACCCTCACACATATTATTCCCTCATTTAGTGGATATTTTCACAAAAAAGTGAAATTTTAAAAAATCCAGAAAATTGGCTGAAAGCAACAAAATATCAAGGACTCGTTGGGCGAATCGCTCTGGAACTGAAATCGCAACGCTCACTGGCATTTGCCCTATCTGAAAGTCTGATAAACGGCGGAAAAATGACTAAGTCCAAAAAAAATTTTTTTTAAACTTTTTTCAATTTTACCCCCGTGGGATATATATTAGAGATAAGCGTTGTTCTACTCGAACTGTTCGCCAATCTCAAATTCGAGCTGTTTTGGGCGGTGTTCGAGCCGTTCGGCGAACACGAACAATTTGAGAAAAATTCGGCTGTACGAGGTTATGTTCGATAACTGTTCGTGCACCAAAATCATAACTGGATTTTTTCTCAGTAATGATGAAAATTAATGTTAATACGCAGTTTGAGTGTACAGCGGGGTGGGGGGAGGGGCAGGGGATGGATCTCTGCAGGAACAATGAAGATCTCCATTTTTTTTTTCTCTTTCCCACATTTACAGTGGGGAGGTGCAATCTGTCAGCCTATCAGCAGCGCACACACGGAGTGAAGTGCTTTTTTGCACACAAGCAAGGGCATGTGTCATTGGCAGTGTATGTCACATGTCCTTGCCCTTTAAGACCAAGCCATTTTCCCCGTCGCCACCATTTTCTCACTGCTGCAGCTGCGTGTTAGACGGCAGCACTGTTGCTGTGTGCGCTATACCTTGTTAATTTCAAGCCAATTTTCGCACAAATCTACAGATAGCTTGGGAGTAGGGAATAGTTGTGATTGCAGTCCTTTTAAGGACTAGGTTACAGCATTTCCTACGACTTTTATCAGGCAGGTCTGTGCTCTTAAATAGATAGATTGTGGGAGCAAAGACTAATTGTAATTGGAGTCCTTTTTTAGGACTAGGTTACATCAGTTCCTATCAGTTTTTGCCAGGCAGGTCTGTGCCAGTGCTGTGCAAGTTTTTTTCACAGCATTTGGCTGAATCTTGCAAAGCTAATCCTTTTTGGCCTATTGCAGAGTGTGTTAGTCAGTGGAGTAGCCTATCTGTGTTGCAAGATATACCACCTGTGTATAGAATACCAATTTTTTTACTGCACCTAGTGAAGTAAAATCTTTTGGGCATAGCATCATTCTATTAGTCCATCTATACTGACCTCCATCAGGTTGCAAATTGAATATAATTTTTTTCTGCATCTAGCTCTGAAAAAATATTGGGCTTCTAGCTGTGTGTGGGACTTGTTGTATTAGTCCATCTATACTGACCTCCATCCGGTTGCAAACTGAATATATTTTTTTCTGCATCTACCTCTGAAAAAATATTGGGCTTCTAGCTGTGTGTGGGACTTGTTCTATTAATCCATCTATACAGACCTCCATCAGGTTGCAAACTGAATATATTTTTTTCTGCATCTACCTTTGAAAAAATATTGGGCTTCTAGCTGTGTGTGGGACTTGTTGTATTAGTCCATCTATACTGACCTCCATCAGGTTGCAAACTGAATACATTTTTTTCTGCATCTACCTCTGAAAAAATATTGGGCTTCTAGCTGTGTGTGGGACTTGTTCTATTAATCCATCTATACAGACCTCCATCAGGTTGCAAACTGAATATATTTTTTTCTGCATCTACCTCTGAAAAAATATGTGGCCTTCTAGCAGTGTGTGGGACTTTCTCTATTAGTCCATCTATACTGACCTCCATCAGGTTGCAAACTGAATATAATTTTTTTCTGCATCTAGCTCTGAAAAAATATGTGGCCTTCTAGCAGTGTGTGGGACTTTCTCTATTAGTCCATCTATACTGACCTCCATCAGGTTGCAAACTGAATATAATTTTTTTCTGCATCTAGCTCTGAAAAAATATTTGGCCTTCTAGCAGTGTGTGGGACTTTCTCTATTAGTCCATCTATACTGACCTCCATCAGGTTGCAAATTAAAAATAATTTTTATCTGCATCTACAGTATCTCTGAAAAAATATTTGGGCTTCTAGCTGTGTGTGGGACTTGTTCTATTACTCCATCTATACTGACCTCCATCAGGTTACAAACTGAATATATTTTTTTCTGCATCTACCTCTGAAAAAATATTGGGCTTCTAGCTGTGTGTGGGACTTGTTGTATTAGTCCATCTATACTGACCTCCATCAGGTTGCAAATTAAAAATAATTTTTATCTGCATCTACAGTACCTCTGAAAAAATATTTGGGCTTCTAGCTGTGTGTGGGACTTGTTCTATTAGTCCATCTATACTGACCTCCATCAGGATGGAAACTGAATATAATTTTTATATGCATCTAGCTCTGAAAAAATATTTGGCCTTCTAGCAGTGTGTGGGACTTTCTCTATTAGTCCATCTATACTGACCTCCATCAGGTTGCAAATTAAAAATAAGTTTTATCTGCATCTACCTCTGAAAAAATATTTGGGCTTCTAGCTGTGTGTGGGACTTGTTCTATTAATCCATCTATACAGACCTCCATCAGGTTGCAAATTAAAAATAAGTTTTATCTGCATCTACCTCTGAAAAAATATTTGGGCTTCTAGCTGTGTGTGGGACTTGTTCTATTAATCCATCTATACAGACCTCTATCAGGTTGCAAATTAAAAATAATTTTTATCTGCATCGAGCTCTGAAAAAATATTTGGCCTTCTAGCAGTGTGTGGGACTTTCTCTATTAGTCCATCTATACTGACCTCCATCAGGTTGCAAATTAAAAATAATTTTTATCTGCATCTAGCTCTGAAAAAATATTTGGCCTTCTAGCAGTGTGTGGGACTTTCTCTATTAGTCCATCTATACTGACCTCCATCAGGTTGCAAATTAAAAATAAGTTTTATCTGCATCTACCTCTGAAAAAATATTTGGGCTTCTAGCTGTGTGTGGGACTTGTTCTATTAATCCATCTATACAGACCTCCATCAGGTTGCAAACTGAATATAATTTTTTTCTGCATCTAGCTCTGAAAAAATATTTGGCCTTCTAGCAGTGTGTGGGACTTGTTCTATTAGTCCACCTATACTGACCTCCATCAGGTTGCAAATTCAAAATAATTTTTTGTCTGCATCTAGCTCTGAAAAAATATTTGGCCTTCTAGCAGTGTGTGGGACTTTCTCTATTAGTCCATCTATACTGACCTCCATCAGGTTGCAAACTGAATATATTTTTTTTCTGCATCTACCTCTGAAAAAATATTGGGCTTGTAGCTGTGTGTGGGACTTGTTCTATTAATCCATCTATACAGACCTCCATCAGGTTGCAAACTGAATAAAAATTTTTTCTGCATCTACCTCTGAAAAAATATTTGGGCTTCTAGCTGTGTGTGGGACTTGTTCTATTAGTCCATCTATACTGACCTCCATCAGGTTGCAAATTGAATATAATTTTTTTCTGCATCTAACCCAGCCAATAGTTTTGGCCTAATACCACAGTTTGGCCACTCAGCTCTGCTCGGTTCCCATCCATTGTTTTTTTGTGCAAACAACTCCAGAGTTGTGAATTAGTTAACCACCAAAATGAGTGGAAAAAGGCCTGCTGCTGGTGGAAAGGGGAATAGGCGTGTTGGGAAGGGGAAAAAAGGTTGTGTCCGTGGGGTAGGTGTTAAAGCAACAGTAACATCTGCAGAAGAAAGACTATCTTCCAGCCAAACTAAAATGTCTACTTCTTTTAGCGGACAATGTGATAAGATCCCTTTCTTACGGCCACGCCAATCGCTACAAATTCCAGATGAGGCACAAAAACAGCAGGTGCTTCAACGGATATCAAGTGCTCCTTTAAGTGGGCTCTCCTCCACATCAACTTCAACATCACAAATACTCCAGTCCTCAAAGGTGTCACCCCAATCGCACTTGCTTCCTCACAGCTCCCAAATCTCCAGCTGCCCGTCTGAGTATGAGGTAGAACAGATGGTTGAGTCTGCAGAGCTGTTTACTCATACTATAGCCTGGGAATCAGAGGTCGACTCCAGCGCTTCTGTGAATCCAGACGAGGAAATGATCTGCACTGATGCCCAGAATCTTTATGAGTCGGATCCAGGACCAGACGCAGAAGGTTCTGACCATAATGTAGACCCTCATTCCCAAACTGTAACTCCTGTTGGTGGAGACAATGAGGAAGACGATGATAAGACTCAAATACCTGATTGGAGCGACAACTTTAGTTTTTTGTCAGGGCAGGAACAGGTTGGCTCTGAGGACGACGGGTGTGATAACGCACAGGATGATGATGATGAGGTTGGAGATCCCACTTACTGTCAACCCACAGTCAGCAAAGAGATGAGGTCAGCAGAGGAGGTGGAGGAAGATGCTAGTGACGACGAGGTCAGGTTGCGCCTTCCTGGACAGAGACGTAGTACTGGAAGCACGTCAACAACTGCATCCTCAAACACAACTCTGCCTCTCACCACAAGTCGTGGTGGCTCTTCAGGTCGCATGGGTGCTAAGCCTTGCATAGCCTGGGCATTTTTTCAGATCGATAAAGATGACCCAACTCGTGTTATCTGTAACATTTGTCAGCAAAAGCTAAGTAGAGGCCAAAAATACATAGTTTGAGTACTTCATGCATGAACCGGCACATGGACATGAAGCATAAGTTGCAGTGGGAAGCTCAATGTGCTACAATGCGGCCTAGCCGGCCGGGCCAACCACCGTCTGCCATATCTTGTGCATCCGCGGCCTCTTCATCCTCTGTGACTGGGGGGACAGCAGTCACACCTGTTTTGGGGCGCAGACCTGCCACCTCTTTACCCGCAACAGCCAGCGTGATTGGCAGGTCATCATTTTCTTTGGAGGTGGTAACACCAGCTGGTGTTGAGCGTTGTCCGACATCGATAGCACCACCTTTGGATCAAGGCAACCTGACAGGTCCGTCTGCATCTTCCTCACAGACCGGCAGTTTGCCGGGGACACCCTTATCAACCCCGTCTAAGCACAATAGCCAGCCCTCGGTCCCTCAGATGTGGACAAGTAAAAGACCATTTCCTCCTAGCCATGAGAAAGCTAAGAGGTTGAATTTCACCATCTGCAAGCTCTTGGCTACAGAAATGCTGCCTTTCCGCCTGGTGGACACAGAGGATTTTCGAGACCTTATGTCCGTCGCAGTGCCCCAGTACCAGATGCCCAGTCGGCAATACTTCTCAAAGAAAGGTGTGCCTGCGCTCCACCAGCATGTCGCACACAACATCACCGCTTCTTTGAGAAACTCTGTGTGTGACAGGGTGCATTTCACCACAGACACTTGGACGAGTAGGCATGGACAGGGGCGTTACATGTCGCTGACTGGGCACTGGGTAACTATGGTGACAGCAGGACAAGGGGCTGCTGTCCAAGTCTTGCCGTCCCCACGAGTTGTGCGTCAATCCTCTTTATGTCAAAGTTCCTCCACTGCTTCTGCCTCCTCAACCTCCTCTCGGTCTTCCACCTGAACCCAAAGCCTGTCTGGTCATGCCACAAGCTTTCTAACTGCGCAGAAGGGATTCTGCACACCTCCTTACTATGCTGGCAGTAGGGCTCAACGTCATCAGGCGGTTTTTACATTGAAATGTCTGGGAAATGTGAGTCACACAGCTGAGGAGTTGTGGTCAGCTCTGGAGAACCAATTTCATGAATGGTTGTCTCCACTGGACCTGAAACCAGGGAAGGCCGTGTGCGACAATGCTGCAAAGCTGGGTGCGGCCCTTCGCCGGGGCAATGTCACACACGTGCCTTGTATGGCTCACGTGTTGAACCTGGTTGTCCAGCAATTTTTAGCCCACTATCCCAGACTAGATGGCCTTCTGCAGAGGGCACGGTCGCTGTGTGCTCACTTCCGCCGTTCGCATCCCGCAGCTCAGCGACTTACATCTCTACAGAAGTCGTTGGGCCTGCCACTTCACCGGCTAAAATGCGATGTGCCTACCCGCTGGAATTCAACTCTGCACATGTTGCAGCGACTGTGGCAGCACCGACAAGCCCTGGTGCAATACGTTCTGACGTATAGCCTGGGCCAACGAGATCCAGAGGTGGGGCAAATCACGCTGGATGAGTGGTCTCAGATCAGGGACCTATGCACCCTTCTGCAGTTTTGAAATGGCGACGAAGATGTTTAGTGCTGACGATGCCATTATCAGCATGACTATTCCGGTGATTTACATGCTGGAGCACATGTTAAACAGAATTCGGAGTCAGGTGGTGGCACAAGAGGAGGTGGAGGAAGTAGAGGAGGAGGAGTTGTATGCGGAAGGGCTAACATCTGCAAGGTCCAGACGGTCGGCAGCACCAAGGCGGCAGGCATGTGAGGGTGGGGGAGATGGTTTTACCAGGGCGCATGGTAGCAGCCAAACTAGTGAGGAAGGTGCAGGAGCCCAGGAAGAAGTGGAGGACGAACTGATGGAAGACTCATCAGATGAGGGAGACCTTGATCACATTTCTGTTGTGCGAGGTTGGGGGGAGAGGACAGAGGAAGGAAGCATGATTGTTACCTCGCCACCAACACAACAGGGACTTGGTGCTCCTGGATGCGCAACACACATGAGTGCCTTCTTGCTGCACTACCTGCAACATGACCCTCGAATTGTGAGAATTAGAAATAATCCTGACTACTGGGTTGCCACACTGTTAGATCCCCGGTACAAAAGTAAATTTGCAGAAATTATTCCTGCCATAGAAAGGGATGCACGCATGCAGGAGTATCAGCAGAGACTGTTGCAGAATCTTACATGTGCTTTTCCACAAAATACCAGTGGTGCACGTAGTGAATCTCACAGTTCCAACTTGCCAACCGTGGGACCGTCAAGTGTTCAGCACTCAAACCGTAACAGAACCACAGTATCTGCTGGTAACATCAATTTTGCGGAATCATTTCACCACTTTTTTTAGCCCATCCTTTGCAAGGCCACAGGAGACAAGAAGTCTGACACATAGTCAACGCCTAGAGACGATGGTACAGGAGTATCTCCAAGTAAACATTGAAGCCATGACTGTGTCTCTGGACCCTTGCTCTTTTTGGGCTTCCAATCTGGATAAATGGCCGGAGCTAGCCACTTACGCCTTGGAGATCTTGTCATGCCCCGCAGCCAGCGTTCTGTCTGAACGTGTGTTCAGCGCTGCTGGTGGTGTGCTGACAGATAAGTGCACGCGGCTCTCCACTGATAATGTAGACAGACTCACGTTCATAAAGATGAACAAATCATGGATCCGAAATGACTTTTCTACCCCTGTGTCATCCTGGGGAGAGTAAAAGCTTGATGATTGGTTAAAATCACCCTACCAACCGTTTTAAGCTTTCAAATTACTAATCATGTTTATCTGTATCTTGGCTGGAAAATAATTTGGGCTTTGTAGCAGTGTGCAGCACTGATTCTATTAGGCCATCTATAATAAGCTCCACCAGATTTAAAATTACTAATCATGTTTATCTGTATCTTGACTGGAAAATAATTTGGGCTTTGTAGCAGTGTGCAGCACTGATCCTATTAGGCCATCTATACTAAAGCTTCACCAGATTTAAAATTAATAATAATTTTTAGCTGCATCTAGCCCGGAAAATAATTTTGGGGCTCCGAGATGCGCAAGACACATAAGTGCCTTCTTGCTGCACTACCTGCAGCATGACCCTCATATTGTCAGAATTCGAAGTAATCATGACTACTGGGTTGCCACACTCTTAGATCCCCCAAACTTTTCGATCAACCTTTTCATTTTAATAAAGACCAAAAAAATGGTCATTTTTGAAATTATAAGCATTAGCAGGTTGTTAGAAACTGAAATCGAACAGTTTTCAACTCAAAACTTTATTCTAGGTGATGTTACATTTTCACATAGGACCCCTTGTTCGAAAGGAGCTTCTGAACTCTCTCGTCCATTGAATTTGTCAGGTTTTGGATGGTTTCTGCTTCAATTGTTTTGCATGAGGACAGAATACCCTCCCAGAGCTGTTGCTTAGATGTGAACTGCCTCCCGCCATCATAGACACTCCTTTTAATGATGCTCCAAAGGTTCTGAATGGGGTAGAGGTCAGGGGAGCATGGGGGTCACACCATAAGTTTGTCCCCTTTTATGCCCATATCAGCCAGAGATGCAGATGTTTTATGTGCAGCATGAGATGGTGCATTATCATGCAAAAAAATGATCTTGCTGTAAAATACACGGTTCTTCTTCTTGAACCATGGCAGGAAGTGCTGTTTGAGAAAATCCACATACATTATGGAGTTCATCTTTAGCGCCTTCAGGGATCCTAAAGGGGCCGACAATCTCTCTCCCCATGATTCCAGCCCAAAACATTACTCCATCTCCTCCTTGTTGGCGCTGTAGCCGTGTTTGCGTGGGGTGTCCATCAACCAGCCATCCTCCACTCCATCCATCTGGACCATCGAGCGCTGCACGGCACTCATCCATGAACAAAACAATTTTGAAATCAGTCTTCCTGTAATGTTTGGCCCACTGGAGCCGTTTCTGCTTGTGTGAAGTGGATAGAGGAGGTCGACAGGATGGCATATGCACAGCTGCAAACCTCTGAAGGACCCTGCATCTTGTTGTTCTAGGGACGTTGGAGGCACCAGCAGCTTCAAAAACTTGTCTGCTGCTATGACAAGGCTTTTTTGCCGCTGCTCTTTCAACCTGACGTAATTGCCTGTAGGAAAGAGTCCTCAATTTGCCCTTATCAGCACGCACACGTGTGTACTGTGAATCAGCTACATACTTCTTGATTGCCAAGACACTTCATCCTGATCATCGCACAATGTTGATTGTAGTCATGCCTTGACCTAAACACTCCACAATTTGTTGCTTCTCAGCAGCCGACACATCCTTTTTCTTTCCCATTTTGGCAGAAAATGTAGGCTGCTTAATAATGTGAGACAGCCTTCTTAAGTAGTCTTGCCTTTCATTGGACACACCTGCCACACTAATTAGCACAGGTGTCTGCAATTGCTTACAGTGATATAAAGAGCCCTGACACACATCACCATCAATGAGTTTAACTGACAAACAAACAAATTCTTCCCTTATCACTCCTAAACACTTTTTGCATAATAATTTGGAACACAGTGTACATGTGCTTTTCCACAAAACACCAGTGGTTCACGTAGTGAATCTTACAGTTCTAACTTGCCAACCGTGGTCTGTATGGAGTTGTTCAATAAAGGGCCCAAAATTAAGACAACATAGATGGGAGAGGTCTCTATGAATAGGAATTCCTAAGTATTTGATACCCTGTGAGGGCCAGGCAAAGGGAAAGTTGGACTGGATGGAATCCTATATGGATTTGGGGAGGGAGACATCGAGGGCCTCAGACTTCGCTGCATTGATTTTAAAATTTGACCATGTAACAAAGTGATCTATTTCAGCCATAACAGCATGGATGGATATATGTGATTGAGTGATATATACTAGGACATCATCAGCAAATAGAGAGCACTTGTACTCGGTGCCTCCCACCTCAATCCACCTAATATTGGGGTTATGGCGAATTGATGAGAGCAGGTGCTCCGTCACTAGGATGTATAAGAGAGGGGACAGAGAACATCCCTGCCTTGTCCCATTGGTGATTGTGAAAGGTGATGAAAATGTTCTGACGCGCCCCCTGGGCATTGGGACACCCGGAGCCGGACCCTTTTTGGTGGATGCTGGTGGTTGTAGTCTCCGTGGTGGCGACCTGGTTCCGTGGCTCAGGGCGGTCAAACCAGTGGCGGAACTATTTATGTGGTTTTGATGTTTAAATGTCCGACTACGCCACCCGTGGATTGCGGTCAGAGTGAACCGCCGCTCCAGGGCAGACCGCTGAGGCTGGTGTTGTGGGTGCAGCAGAGCGTAGCATAACTCCCCACGGGAGGAGTATAGCCTCAGGGCAGTGTATGCGGAGGATGGTGAGGATGGTGCAGGGCAGCAGCAGTAACGACACGGAGTCAGTGATGCAGTCCAGGGCCTTTACTCACAGTTCTTATTATCCAGACCAGGTCTGCAGGTAACGGCTGCCCATGTCGTACTGTGCTCACCAGGTGAGGGGCTCAGACAACTCCCAGATAACTTTGGAGCGCTTCACAGGACCCCCTTTGTGTGTCCTTTGTATGGCCTTTCTTACCAACCCTTCTGTCCGGCTGCCTCGGGCCTCCTCTTGGTAAACTTGGCGCCAGTTTCCCTGACCCTATGTGGTGCCTTCCTAGTGGGTGTAGCGAGGGGCTGCGCCACATAAAATGTCACAGCCTCCTGTTTCTAGCTGAGGGTCGTTTCCTGCCTCCACTAGTTTCGGGGACCGGTCTACCCCTTTGGCCTGACCCCTCCACGCAGGTGGATTCGGGCGTGCGGTGGCGACTCGCCCGTCCGCACCCCTGGGATCCCTTCGTTCCTCGTTCATGGAGCCTTCTCCGCTCCTCTTCCTTCCTTCTCCCTCTTCCAGGCCTGGGCCTCTGTTACTAGGCCCGCCTCCGGAGCAGAGCTCATGCAGAGCCCCTGCTCCCTGCCACTTCTGCTCAGACTTCTCTGCAATGAACTAAGATGGTGCCCACCTTTTATACTCCCTTCTCAATGCACCCAGGAACTGCTTCCTCCCTGCTCCTGCACTACAGGGTTCCCCTTCCTCAGTGTTCCCCCCACTCCAGCCAGGGACAGTGACTGTCATGCCCATCTCAGGGGCATATTGGTCGCCCTGCCCCACGGCAATGTGGTGTAATGCATGCAGGTGTCGGGTCCTGATCCACACTACATCCTTACTTGAGAGTGAGATATCACACCTCTGGGTGAGGTGCAATACCCTCTGTGGCAACCGAGCCCTCAGGGTGCTACAGTTCCATTTATCTTCAGCCTAGGTGACGTATTGCGATACAGGGCCGTGATTTTAGCTAAAAAAGGGTCCCCTAGACCCCTACCCCAAGCTTTTTAAGAGAATCATATATGACGTGCCAGGAGACTCTATGGAATGCTTTCTCAGCATCCAACGAGAGTATCTAATTACAAATTTTTAACTGCATCTAGCCCAGGAAATACTTTGTGCCTAGTAGCAGTGTCTGCTAGTCAGCGGATTATCCCGGCTGTTAAGCAAGCTACACCACCTGTAGTTTGGACACTTAATTTTTTCAAAGGAAATGCTTCGGGACCACGGGATACTCAGTGAAGAGCATCAGGAGGCACCCCAAGGCATAGGGGCTGGGACTGGCAGTAGGATGCCTTGCGGTGGACAGCCGAGCTCGATCCTTATAAAAGCTTTTTAACTGCAGCAGCTTTAGTGGACGCTACTGGAGCTGGAATTACGCGGCTGCTGGCATGAGACTTGCCCTCCAATAGATCCTTGTAAATGGATTTAAAGTGTATTCATTCAAATTAGAGAGACAACTTCAATTAAGCTTAGAGCTGCCTCCACCACAGGGGGGCTCGCTCGACCCACCAGCGGACAGGCACCAGTATTGGGAGAGGGGGGCTGGCCGTCAGGTTTCACCGCGGCTCTGGCACAAACCCGGCGACGAGGAGGTGGCACGGGCAGGAGCGGACTGAACGTGTCGGCTGCTCACTTTTTGGATTTTAGAAGGGCATGACATGCCTATATCTGTGTCTCCCCCTCCTTTTACTCCTCCACCTCTTTTCTTTTCGCATGACTATATGTACTTGTCACTTTTCCATGTGTTAGTTGTGTCTTCTGAGCAGTTTGTCAGCTTTTGGACACCTTTGAAGGTGTTTTCTATGTGTTTCTATGTGTTTTTGTTTGCCTGCCATTGGTTTTAACGGTGTTCGAAGGTGTTCGACGAACAGTTCGACGAACAGTTCGGCGAACACACGGGTGTTCGACGAACCGAACCGAACTCGAACACTGCTGGGGTGGCTCAACACTAATATATATTCTACCCACACACATTTGGAACTCTCCTGGTGTATCCTCACACATATTATTCCCTCATTTAGTGGATATTTTCACAAAAAAGTGAAATTTTCAAAAATCCAGAAAATTGGCTGAAAACGACTTAATATCAAGGACTCATTGGGCGAATCGCTCTGGAACTGAAATCGGAACGCTCACTGACATTTCCCCTATCTGAAAGTCTGATAAACGCCGGAAAAATGACTAAGTCCCAAAAAAAATTTTTTTCAACTTTTTTCAATTTTACCCCCGTGGGATATATATTCTACCCACACACATTTGGAACTCTCCTGGGGTACCCTCACACATATTATTCCCTCATTTAGTGGATATTTTCACAAAAAAGTGAAATTTTCAAAAATCCAGAAAATTGGCTGAAAACGACTTAATATCAAGGACTCATTGGGCGAATCGCTCTGGAACTGAAATCGGAACGCTCACTGACATATCCCCTATCTGAAAGTCTGATAAATGCCGTAAAAATGAATAAGTCAAAAAATATTTTTTTTCAATTCTACCCCTGTGGGATATATATTCTACCCACACACATTTGGAACTCTCCTGGGGTACCCTCACACATATTATTCCCTCATTTAGTGGATATTTTCACAAAAAAGTGAAATTTTCAAAAATCCAGTAAATTGGCTGAAAAAGACTTAATATCAAGGACTCATTGGGCGAATCGCTCTGGAACTGAAATCGGAACTCTCACTGACATATCCCCTATCTGAAAGTATGATAAATGCCGGAAAAATGACTAAGTCAAAAAAATTTTTTTTTCAACTTTTTTCAATTTTACCCCCGTGGGATATATATTCTACCGAAACACATTTGGAACTCTCCTGGGTTACCCTCACACATATTATTCCCTCATTTAGTGTATATTTTCACAAAAAAGTGAAATTTTCAAAAATCCAAAATATTGGCTGAAAATGACTAAATATCAAGGACTCATTGGGCGAATCACTCTGGAACTGAAATCAAAACGCTCACTGACATTTGCCCTATCTGAAAGTCTGCTAAACGCGGTAAAAATGACTAAGTTCCCAAAAAAATTTTTTAAACTTTTTTCAATTTTACCCCCGTGGGATATGTATTCTACCCACACACATTTGGAACTCTCCTGGGGTACCCTCACACATATTACTCCCTCATTTAGTGGATATTTTCCCAAAAAAGTGAAATTTTTAAAATCCAGAAAATTGACTGAAAACGATTAAATATCAAGGACTCATTGGGCGAATCGCTCTGGAACTGAAATCGGAACGCTCACTGACATATCACCTATCTGAAAGTCTGATGAATGCCGTAAAAATGACTAAGTCAAAAATTTTTTTTTTTCAATTTTACACCTGTGGGATATATATTCTACCCAAACACATTTGGAACTCTCCTGGCGTACCCTCACACATATTATTCCCTCATTTAGTGGATATTTTCACAAAAAAGTGAAATTTTCAAAAATCCAAACTATTGGCTGAAAACGACTAAATATCAAGGACTCATTGGGCGAATCGCTCTGGAACTGAAATCGAAACACTCACTGAGATTTCCCCTATCTGAAAGTCTGATAAACGCCGGAAAAATGACGAAGTCCAAAAAAAATTTTTTTTCAACTTCTTTCAGTTTTACCCCCGTGGGATATATAATCTACCGACACACATTTGGAACTCTCCTGGGGTACCCTCACATACTATTCCCTCATTTAGTGGATATTTTCACAAAAAAGTAAAATTTTCAAAAATCCAAAATATTGGCTGAAAACGACTAAATATCAAGGTTTCATTGGGCGAATCACTCTGGAACTGAAATCGAAACGCTGACTGACATTTGCCCTATCTGAAAGTCTGATAAACGCCGTAAAAATGACCAAGTCCCCAAAAAAAATTTTTAAAACTTTTTTCAATTTTACCCCCTGGGATATGTATTCTACCCACACACATTTGGAATTCTCCTGGGGTACCCTCACACATATTATTCCCTCATTTAGTGGATATTTTCCCAAAAAAGTGAAATTTTCAAAAATCCAGAAAATTGGCTGAAAACGATTAGATATCAAGGACTCATTGGGCGAATCGCTCTGGAACTGAAATCGGAACTCTCACTGACATATCCCCTATCTGAAAGTATGATAAATGCCGGAAAAATGACTAAGTCCAAAAAATTTTTTTTTCAACTTTTTTCAATTTTACCCCCGTGGGATATATATTCTACCGACACACATTTGGAACTCTCCTGGGGTACCCTCACACATATTATTCCCTAATTTAGTGGATATTTTCACAAAAAAGTGAAATTTTCAAAAATCCTGAAAATTGGCTGAAAACGAATAAATATCAAGGAGTCATTGGGCGAATCACTCTGGAACTGAAATCGAAACGCTCACGGACATTTGCCCTATCTGAAAGTCTGATAAACGCCGGAAAAATGACTAAGTCGAAAAAAAATGTTTTTTTTAACTTTTTTCAATTTTACCCCGTGGGGTATATATTCTACCCACACACATTTGGAACTCTCCTGGGTTACCCTCACACATATTATTCCCTCATTTAGTGTATATTTTCACAAAAAAGTGAAATTTTCAAAAATCCCAAATATTGGCTGAAAATGACTAAATATCAAGGACTCATTGGGCGAATCACTCTGGAACTGAAATCGAAACGCTCACTGACATTTGCCCAATCTGAAAGTCTGATAAACGCCGTAAAAATGACTAAGTCCCCAAAAAAGTTTTTTAAACTTTTTTCAATTTTACCCCCGTGGGATATATATTCTACCCACACACATTTGGAACTCTCCTGGGGTACCCTCACACATATTATTCCCTCATTTAGTGGATATTTTCACAAAAAAGTGAAATTTTCAAAAATCCAAAATAGTGGCTGAAAACGACTAAATATCAAGGACTCATTGGGAGAATCACTCTGGAACTGAAATCGAAACGCTCACTGACATTTGCCCTATCTGAAAGTCTGATAAACGCCGGAAAAATGACTAAGTCTAAAAAAAAATTTTTTTTAACTTTTTTCAATTTTACCCCTGTGGGGTATATATTCTACCCACACACATTTGGAACTCTCCTGGGGTACCCTCACAGATATTATTCCCTCATTTAGTGGATATTATCACAAAAAAGTGAAATTTTCAAAAATACAGAAAATTGGCTGAAAGCAACAAAATATCAAGGACTCATTGGGCGAATCGCTCTGCAACTGAAATCGGAATGCTCACTGACATTTCCCCTATCTGAAAGTCTGATGAACGCCGGAAAAATTGCTAAGTCCAAAAAAAAATTTTTTTCAACTTTTTTCAATTTTATCCCCGTGGGAATATATTCTACCCACACACATTTGGAACTCTCCTGGGGTTACCCTCACACATATTATTCCCTCATTTAGTGGATATTTTCACAAAAAAGTGAAATTTTCAAAAATCCAGAAAATTGGCTGAAAACGACTAAATATCAAGGACTCATTGGGCGAATCGCTCTGGAACTGAAATCGGAACGCTCACTCACATTTCCCCTATCTGAAAGTCTGATAAACGCCGGACAAATTACAAAGTCCAAAAAAAAACTTTTTTTCATCTTTTTTCAATTTTATCCCCGTGGGATATATATTCTACCCACACACATTTGGAACTCTCCTGGGGTACCCTCACACATATTATTCCCTCATTTAGTGGATATTTTCACAAAAAAATGAAATTTTCAAAAATCCAGAAAATTGGCTGAAAAAACGACTAAATATCAAGGACTCATTGGGCGAATCACTCTGGAACTGAAATCGAAACGCTCACTGATATTTCCCCTATCTGAAAGTCTGATAAACGCCGGAAAAATGACTAAGTCCAGAAAAAAATTTTTTTCAACTTTTTTCAATTTTACCCCTGTGGGATATATATTCTACCCACACATATTTGGAACTCTCCTGGGGTACCCTCACACATATTATTCCCTCATTTAGTGGATATTTTCACAAAAAAGTGAAGATTTCAAAAATCCAGAAAATTGGCTGAAAACGACTAAATATCAAGGACTCATTGGGTGAATCGCTCTGGAACTGAAATCGGAACGCTCAGTCACATTTCCCCTATCTGAAAGTCTGATAAACGCCGGACAAATTACTAAGTCCAAAAAAAATTTTTTTTCAATTTTATCCCCGTGGGATATATATTCTACCAACACACATTTGGAACTCTACTGGGGTTACCCTCACACATATTATTCCCTCATTTAGTGGATATTTTCACCAAAAAGTGAAATTTTCAAAAATCCAGAAAATTGGCTGAAAACGACTAAATATCAAGGACTCATTGGGCGAATCGCTCTGGAACTGAAATCGAAACGCTCACTGATATTTCCCCTATCTGAAAGTCTGATAAACGCAGGAAAAATGACTAAGTCCAAAAAAAAAAATTTTTTCAACTTTTTTCAATTTTACCCCCGTGGGATATATATTCTACCCACACACATTTGGAACTCTCCTGGGGTACCCTCACACATATTATTCCCTCATTTAGTGGATATTTTCACAAAAAAGTGAAATTTTCAAAAATCCAGAAAATTGGCTGAAAACGACTAAATATCAAGGACTCATTGGGCGAATCGCTCTGGAACTGAAATTAGAACGCTCACTGACATCTCCCCTATCTGAAAGTCTGTTGAACGCCGGAAAAATTACTAAGTCCAAAAAAAAAATTTTTTCAACTTTTTTCAATTTTATCCCCGTGGGATATATATTCTACCCACACACATTTGGAACTCTCCTGGGGTTACCCTCACACATATTATTCCCTCATTTAGTGGATATTTTCACAAAAAAGTAAAATTTTCAAAAATCCAGAAAATTGGCTGAAAATGACTAAATATCAAGGACTCATTGGGCGAATCGCTCTGGAACTGAAATCGGAATGCTCACTGACATTTCCCCTATCTGAAAGTCTAATAAAAGCAGGAAAAATGACTAAGTCCAAAAAAAAAAAATTTTTCAACTTTTTTCAATTTTACCCCCGTGGGATATATATTCTACCCACACACATTTGGAACTCTCCTGGGGTACCCTCACACATATTATTCCCTCATTTAGTGGATATTTTCACAAAAAAGTGAAATTTTCAAAAATCCAGAAAATTGGCTGAAAACGACTAAATATCAAGGACTCATTGGGCGAATCGCTCTGGAACTGAAATCGGAACGCTCACTCACATTTCCCCTATCTGAAAGTCTGATAAACGCAGCACAAATGACTAAGTCCAAAAAAAAATTTTTTTCAACTTTTTTCAATTTTATCCCCGTGGGATATATATTCTACCCACACACATTTGGAACTCTCCTGGGTTACCCTCACACATATTATTCCCTCATTTAGTGGATACTTTCACAAAAAAGTGAAATTTTAAAAAATCTAGAAAATTGGCTGAAAACGACTAAATATCAAGGACTCATTGGGCGAATCACTCTGGAACTGAAATCGGAATGCTCACTGACATTTCCCCTATCTGAAAGTCTGATAAACGCCGGAAAAATGACTAAGTCCAAAAAAAATTTTTTTTCAACTTTTTTCAATTTTACCCCCGTGGGATATATATTCTACCCACACACATTTGGAACTCTCCTGGGGTACCCTCACACATATTATTCCCTCATTTAGTGGATATTTTCACAAAAAAGTGAAATTTTCAAAAATCCAGAAAATTGGCTGAAAACGACTAAATATCAAGGACTCATTGGGCGAATCGCTCTGGAACTGAAATCGGAATGCTCACTGACATTTTCCCTATCTGAAAGTCTGATGAACGCCGGAAAAATTACTAAATCCCCCAAAAAAATTTTTTCAACTTTTTTCAATTTTATCTCCGTGGGATATATATTTTACCCACACACATTTGGAACTCTACTGGGGTACCCTCACAAATATTATTCCCTCATTTAGTGGATATTTTCACAAAAAAGTGAAATTTTCAAAAATCCAGAAAATTGGCTGAAAACGACTAAATATCAAGGACTCATTGGGCGAATCGCTCTGGAACTGAAATCGAAACGCTCACTGACATTTCCCTTATCTGAAAGTCTGATAAACGCCGGAAAAATCACTAAGTCAAAAAAAAATAATTTTTCAACTTTTTTCAATTTTACCCCCGTGGGATATATATTCTACCCACACACATTTGGAACTCTCCTGGGGTACCCTCACACATATTATTCCCTCAATTAGTGGATATTTTCACAAAAAAGTGAAATTTTCAAAAATCGAGAAAATTGGCTGAAAACGACTAAATATCAAGGACTCATTGGGCGAATCGCTCTGGAACTGAAATCGGAACGCTCACTCACATTTCCCCTATCTGAAAGTCTGATAAGCGACGGACAAATTAATAAGTCCAAAAAAAATTTTTTTTCAACTTTTTTCAATTTTATCCCCGTGGGATATATATTCTACCCACACACATTTGGAACTCTCCTGGGGTACCCTCACACATATTATTCCCTCATTTAGTGGATATTTTCACAAAAAAGTGAAATTTTCAAAAATCCAGAAAATTGGCTGAAAACGACTAAATATCAAGGACTCATTGTGCGAATCGCTCTGGAACTGAAATCGGAACGCTCACTCACATTTCCCCTATCTGAAAGTCTGATAAACGCCGGACAAATTACAAAGTCCAAAAAAAAAATTTTTTCAACTTTTTTCAATTTTATCCCCGTGGGATATATATTCTACGCAAACACATTTGGAACGCTCCTGGGGTTACCCTCACACATATTATTCCCTCATTTAGTGGATATTTTCACAAAAAAGTGAAATTTTCAAAAATCCAGAAAATTGGCTGAAAACGACTAAATATCAAGGACTCATTGGGCGAATCGCTCTGGAACTGAAATCGGAACGCTCACTCACATTTCCCCTATCTGAAAGTCTGATAAACGCCGGAAAAATGACTAAGTCCAAAAAAAATTTTTTTTCAACTTTTTTCAATTTTACCCCCGTGGGATATATATTCTACCCACACACATTTTGAACTCTCCTGGGGTACCCTCACACATATTATTCCCTCATTTAGTGGATATTTTCACAAAAAAGTGAAATTTTCAAAAATCCAGAAAATTGGCTGAAAATGACTAAATATCAAGGACTCATTGGGCGAATCGCTCTGGAACTGAAATCGGAACGCTCACTCACATTTCCCCTATCTGAAAGTCTGATAAACGCCGGACAAATTACTAAGTCCAAAAAAAATTTTTTTTCAACTTTTTTCAATTTTATCCCCGTGGGATATATATTCTACCCACACACATTTGGAACTCTCCTGGGGTACCCTCACACATATTATTCCCTCATTTAGTGGATATTTTCACAAAAAAGTGAAATTTTCAAAAATCCAGAAAATTGGCTGAAAACGACTAAATATCAAGGACTCATTGGGCGAATCGCTCTGGAACTGAAATCGGAATGCTCACTGACATTTTCCCTCTCTGAAAGTCTGATGAACGCCGGAAAAATTACTAAATCCCCAAAAAAAAATTTTTCAACTTTTTTCAATTTTATCCCCGTGGGATATATATTCTACCCACACACATTTGGAACTCTCCTGGGGTTACCCTCACACATATTATTCCCTCATTTAGTGGATATTTTCACAAAAAAGTGAAATTTTCAAAAATCCAGAAAATTGGCTGAAAACGACTAAATATCAAGGACTCATTGGGCGAATCGCTCTGGAACTGAAATCGAAACGCTCACTGATATTTCCCCTATCTGAAAGTCTGATAAACGCCGGAAAAATGACTAAGTCCAGAAAAAATTTTTTTTCAACTTTTTTCAATTTTACCCCTGTGGGATATATATTCTACCCACACATATTTGGAACTCTCCTGGGGTACCCTCACACATATTATTCCCTCATTTAGTGGATATTTTCACAAAAAAGTGAAGATTTCAAAAATCCAGAAAATTGGCTGAAAACGACTAAATATCAAGGACTCATTGGGTGAATCGCTCTGGAACTGAAATCGGAACGCTCACTCACATTTCCCCTATCTGAAAGTCTGATAAACGCCGGACAAATTACTAAGTCCAAAAAAATTTTTTTTTCAATTTTATCCCCGTGGGATATATATTCTACCAACACACATTTGGAACTCTACTGGGGTTACCCTCACACATATTATTCCCTCATTTAGTGGATATTTTCACCAAAAAGTGAAATTTTCAAAAATCCAGAAAATTGGCTGAAAACGACTAAATATCAAGGACTCATTGGGCGAATCGCTCTGGAACTGAAATCGAAACGCTCACTGATATTTCCCCTATCTGAAAGTCTGATAAACGCAGGAAAAATGACTAAGTCCAAAAAAAAAAATTTTTTCAACTTTTTTCAATTTTACCCCCGTGGGATATATATTCTACCCACACACATTTGGAACTCTCCTGGGGTACCCTCACACATATTATTCCCTCATTTAGTGGATATTTTCACAAAAAAGTGAAATTTTCAAAAATCCAGAAAATTGGCTGAAAACGACTAAATATCAAGGACTCATTGGGCGAATCGCTCTGGAACTGAAATTAGAACGCTCACTGACATTTCCCCTATCTGAAAGTCTGTTGAACGCCGGAAAAATTACTAAGTCCAAAAAAAAAATTTTTTCAACTTTTTTCAATTTTATCCCCGTGGGATATATATTCTACCCACACACATTTGGAACTCTCCTGGGGTTACCCTCACACATATTATTCCCTCATTTAGTGGATATTTTCACAAAAAAGTAAAATTTTCAAAAATCCAGAAAATTGGCTGAAAACGACTAAATATCAAGGACTCATTGGGCGAATCGCTCTGGAACTGAAATCGGAATGCTCACTGACATTTCCCCTATCTGAAAGTCTAATAAAAGCAGGAAAAATGACTAAGTCCAAAAAAAAAAAATTTTTCAACTTTTTTCAATTTTACCCCCGTGGGATATATATTCTACCCACACACATTTGGAACTCTCCTGGGGTACCCTCACACATATTATTCCCTCATTTAGTGGATATTTTCACAAAAAAGTGAAATTTTCAAAAATCCAGAAAATTGGCTGAAAACGACTAAATATCAAGGACTCATTGGGCGAATCGCTCTGGAACTGAAATCGGAACGCTCACTCACATTTCCCCTATCTGAAAGTCTGATAAACGCAGCACAAATGACTAAGTCCAAAAAAAAATTTTTTTCAACTTTTTTCAATTTTATCCCCGTGGGATATATATTCTACCCACACACATTTGGAACTCTCCTGGGTTACCCTCACACATATTATTCCCTCATTTAGTGGATACTTTCACAAAAAAGTGAAATTTTAAAAAATCTAGAAAATTGGCTGAAAACGACTAAATATCAAGGACTCATTGGGCGAATCACTCTGGAACTGAAATTGGAATGCTCACTGACATTTCCCCTATCTGAAAGTCTGATAAACGCCGGAAAAATGACTAAGTCCAAAAAAAATTTTTTTTCAACTTTTTTCAATTTTACCCCCGTGGGATATATATTCTACCCACACACATTTGGAACTCTCCTGGGGAACCCTCACACATATTATTCCCTCATTTAGTGGATATTTTCACAAAAAAGTGAAATTTTCAAAAATCCAGAAAATTGGCTGAAAACGACTAAATATCAAGGACTCATTGGGCGAATCGCTCTGGAACTGAAATCGGAATGCTCACTGACATTTTCCCTATCTGAAAGTCTGATGAACGCCGGAAAAATTACTAAATCCCCCAAAAAAATTTTTTCAACTTTTTTCAATTTTATCTCCGTGGGATATATATTTTACCCACACACATTTGGAACTCTACTGGGGTACCCTCACAAATATTATTCCCTCATTTAGTGGATATTTTCACAAAAAAGTGAAATTTTCAAAAATCCAGAAAATTGGCTGAAAACGACTAAATATCAAGGACTCATTGGGCGAATCGCTCTGGAACTGAAATCGAAACGCTCACTGACATTTCCCTTATCTGAAAGTCTGATAAACGCCGGAAAAATCACTAAGTCAAAAAAAAATAATTTTTCAACTTTTTTCAATTTTACCCCCGTGGGATATATATTCTACCCACACACATTTGGAACTCTCCTGGGGTACCCTCACACATATTATTCCCTCAATTAGTGGATATTTTCACAAAAAAGTGAAATTTTCAAAAATCGAGAAAATTGGCTGAAAACGACTAAATATCAAGGACTCATTGGGCGAATCGCTCTGGAACTGAAATCGGAACGCTCACTCACATTTCCCCTATCTGAAAGTCTGATAAGCGACGGACAAATTAATAAGTCCAAAAAAAATTTTTTTTCAACTTTTTTCAATTTTATCCCCGTGGGATATATATTCTACCCACACACATTTGGAACTCTCCTGGGGTACCCTCACACATATTATTCCCTCATTTAGTGGATATTTTCACAAAAAAGTGAAATTTTCAAAAATCCAGAAAATTGGCTGAAAACGACTAAATATCAAGGACTCATTGGGCGAATCGCTCTGGAACTGAAATCGGAACGCTCACTGACATTTCCCCTATCTGAAAGTCTAATAAAAGCAGGAAAAATGACTAAGTCCAAAAAAAAAAATTTTTTCAACTTTTTTCAATTTTACCCCCGTGGGATATATATTCTACCCACACACATTTGGAACTCTCCTGGGGTACCCTCACACATATTATTCCCTCATTTAGTGGATATTTTCACAAAAAAGTGAAATTTTCAAAAATCCAGAAAATTGGCTGAAAATGACTAAATATCAAGGACTCATTGGGCGAATCGCTCTGGAACTGAAATCGGAATGCTCACTGACATTTCCCCTATCTGAAAGTCTGATGAACGCTGGAAAAATTACTAAGTCCAAAAAAAAATTTTTTTCAACTTTTTTCAATTTTATCCCCGTGGGATATATATTCTACCCACACACATTTGGAACTCTCCTGGTGTTACCCTCACACACATTATTCCCTCATTTAGTGGATATTTTCACAAAAAAGTGAAATTTTCAAAAATCCAGAAAATTGGCTGAAAACGACTAAATATCAAGGACTCATTGGGCGAATCGCTCTGGAACTGAAATCGGAATGCTCACTGACATTTCCCCTATCTGAAAGTCTGATGAACGCCGGAAAAATTACTAAATCCCCAAAAAAAAATTTTTCAACTTTTTTCAATTTTATCCCCGTGGGATATATATTCTACCCACACACATTTGGAACTCTCCTGGGGTTACCCTCACACATATTATTCCCTCATTTAGTGGATATTTTCACAAAAAAGTGAAATTTTCAAAAATCCAGAAAATAGGCTGAAAACGACTAAATATCAAGGACTCATTGTGCGAATCGCTCTGGAACTGAAATCGGAATGCTCACTCACATTTCCCCTATCTGAAAGTCTGATAAATGCAGGAAAAATGACTAAGTCTAAAAAAATTTTTTTTTCAACTTTTTTCAATTTTACCCCCGTGGGATATCTATTCTACCCACACCCATTTGGAACTCTCCTGGGGTACCCTCACACATATTATTCCCTCATTTAGTGGATAATTTCACAAAAAAGTGAAATTTTCAAAAATCCTGAAAATTGGCTGAAAACGATTAAATATCAAGGACTCATTGGGCGAATCGCTCTGGAACTGAAATCGGAACGCTCACTCACATTTCCCCTATCTGAAAGTCTGATAAATGCCGGAAAAATGACTAAGTGCAAAAAAAAATTTTTTTCAACTTTTTTCAATTTTACCCCCGTGGGATATATATTCTACCCACACACATTTGGAACTCTCCTGGGGTACCCTCACACATATTATGCCCTCATTTAGTGGATATTTTCACAAAAAAGTGAAATTTTTAAAAATCCAGAAAATTGGCTGAAGACGACTAAATATCAAGGACTCATTGGGCGAATCGCTGTGGTACTGAAAGTTGAATGCTCACTGACGTTTCCCCTATCTGAAAGTCTGATAAACGCCGGAAAAATGACTAAGTCCAAAAAAAAATTTTTTTCAACTTTTTTCAATTTTACCCGCGTGGGATATATATTCTACCCACACACATTTGGAACTCTCCTGTGGTACCCTCACACATATTATTCCCTCATTTAGTGGATATATTCACAAAAAAGTGAAATTTTCAAAAATCCTGAAAATTGGCTGAAAACGATTAAATATCAAGGACTCATTGGGTGAATCGCTCTGGAACTGAAATCGGAACGCTCACTGACATTTCCCCTATCTGAAAGTCTGATAAACGCCGGAAAAATGACTAAGTCCCCAAAAAAATTTTTTTAACTTTTTTCAATTTTACCCCCGTGGGATATATATTCTACCCACACACATTTGGAACTCTCCTGGGGTACCCTCACACCTATTATTCCCTCATTTAGTGGATATTCTCACAAAAAAGTGAAATTTTCCAAAATCCTGAAAATTGGCTGAAAACGACTAAATATCAAGGACTCATTGGGCGAATCGCTCTGGAACTGAAATCTGAACGCTCACTGACATTTCCCCTATCTGAAAGTATGATAAACGCCTGAAAAATGAGTAAGTCTAAAAAAAATTTTTTTTAAACTTTTTTCAATTTTACTCCCGTGGGATATATATTCTGCCCACACACATTTGGAACTCTCCTGGGGTACCCTCACACATATTATTCCCTCATTTAGTAGATATTTTCGCAAAAAAGTGAAATTTTCAAAAATCCAAAATATTGGCTGAAAGCGACTAAATATCAAGGACTCATTGGGTTAATCACTCTGGAACTGAAATCGAAACACTCACTGACATTTGCCCTATCTGAAAGTCTGATAAATGCAGGAAAAATGACTAAGTCCAAAAAAAAAAATTTTCAACTTTTTTCAATTTTACCTCCATGGGATATATATTCTACCCACACACATTTGGAACTCTCCTGGGTTACCCTCACATATATTATTCCCTCATTTAGTGGATATTTTCGCAAAAAAGTGAAATTTTCAAAAATCCAAAATATTGGCTGAAAACCACTAAATATCAAGGACTCATTGGGCGAATCACTCTGGAACTGAAATCGAAACGCTCACTGACATATCCCCTAACTGAAAGTCTGATAAATGCCGGAAAAATGACCAAGTCCCAAAAAAAAATTTTTCAACTTTTTTCAATTTTACCCCCGTGGGATATATATTCTACCCACACACATTTGGAACTCTCCTGGGGTACACTCACACATATTATTCCCTCAATTAGTGGATATTTTCACAAAAAAGTGACATTTTTAAAAATCCAGAAATATGGCTGAAAACGACTAAACATCAAGGACTCATTGGGCGAATCGCTCTGGAACTGAAATCGGAACGCTCACTGACATTTCCCCTATCTGAAAGTCTGATAAACGCCGGAAAAATTACTAAGTCCAAAAAAAAATTTTTTTCAACTTTTTTCAATTTTATCCCCGTGGGATATATATTCTACCCACACACATTTGGAACTCTCCTGGGGTACCCTCACACATATTATTCCCTCATTTAGTGGATATTTTCACAAAAAAGTGAAATTTTCAAAAATCCAAAAAATTGGCTGAAAACGACTAAATATCAAGGACTCATTGGGCGAATCGCTCTGGAACTGAAATCGGAATGCTCGCTGACATTTCCCCTATCTGAAAGTCTGATAAACGCCGGAAAAATGACTAAGTCCAAAAAAAAATTTTTTTCAACTTTTTTCAATTTTACCCCCGTGGCATATATATTCTACCCACACACATTTGGAACTATCCTGGGGTACCCTCACACATATTATTCCCTCATTTAGTGGATATTTTCACAAAAAAGTGAAAATTTCAAAAATTCAGAAAACTGGCTGAAAACGACTAAATATCAAGGACTCATTCAGCGAATCGCTCTGAAACTGAAATCGGAACGCTCACTGACATTTCCCCTATCTGAAAGTCTGATAAACGGCGGAAAAATGACTGCGTCCAAAAAAAATTTTTTTTCAACTTTTTTTTCAAACATCCAGAAAATTGGCTGAAAACGACTAAATATCAAGGATTCATTGGGCGAATCACTCTGGAACTGAAATCGGAATGCTCACTAAGATTTCCCCTCTCTGAAAGTCTGATAAACGCCGGAAAAATTAATAAGTCCAAAAAAAAATTTTTTTCAACTTTTTTCAATTTTACCCCATGGGATATATATTCTACCCACACACATTTGGAACTCTCCTGGGGTACCCTCACACATATTATGCCCTCATTTAGTGGATATTTTCACAAAAAAGTGAAATTTTCAAAAATCCAGAAAATTGGCTGAAAACGACTAAATATCAAGGACTCATTGGGCGAATCGCTCTGGAACTGAAATCGGAATGCTCACTGACATTTCCCGTATCTGAAAGTCTGATAAATGCTGGAAAAATGACTAAGTCCAAAAAAAAAATTTTTCAACTTTTTTCAATTTTACCCCGTGGGATATATATTCTACCCACACACATTTGGAACTCTCCTGGGGTACCCTCACACATATTATTCCATCATTTAGTGGATATTTTCACAAAAAAGTGAAATTTTCAAAAATCCAGAAAATTGGCTGAAAACGACTAAATATCAAGGACTCATTGGGCGAATCGCTCGGGAACTGAAATCGGAACGCTCAATGACATTTCCCCTATCTGAAAGTCTGATGAACGCAGAAAAAATTACTAAGTCCAAGAAAAAATTTTTTTCAACTTTTTTCAATTTTATCCCCGTGGGATATATATTCTACCCACACACATTTGGAACTCTCCTGGGGTAAACTCACACATATTATTCCCTCATTTAGTGTATATTTTCACAAAAAAGTGAAATTTTTAAAAATCCAGAAAATTGGCTTAAAACGACTAAATATCAAGGACTCATTGGGCGAATCGCTGTGGAACTGAAATCGGAACGCTCACTGACATTTCCCCTATCTGAAAGTCTGATAAACGCCGGAAAAATGACTAAGTCCAAGAAAATTTTTTTTAAAACTTTTTTCAATTTTACCCCGTGGGATATATATTCTACCCACACACATTTGGAACTCTCCTGGGGTACCCTCACACATATTATGCCCTCATTTAGTGGATATTTTCACAAAAAAGTGAAATTTTCAAAAATCCAGAAAATTGGCTGAAAACGACTAAATATCATGGACTCATGGGGCGAATGGCTCTGGAACTGAAAGCGGAACGCTCACTGACATTTCCCCTATCTGAAAGTCTGATGAACGCCGGAAAAATTAATAAGTCCAAAAAAAAATTTTTCAACATTTTTCAATTTTATCCCCGTGGGATTTATATTCTACCCAAAAACATTTGGAACTCTCCTGGGGTACCCTCACACATATTATTCCCTCATTTAGTGGATATTTTCACAAAAAAGTGAAATTTTCAAAAATACAGAAAATTGGCTGAAAACGACTAAATATCAAGGACTCATGGGGCGAATCGCTCTGGAACTGAAAGCGGAACGCTCACTGACATTTCCCCTATGTGAAAGTCTGATAAACGCTGGAAAAATGACTAAGTTGAAAAAAAAAATTTTTTAAACTTTTTTCAATTTTACCCCCGTGGGATATATATTCTACCCACACACATTTGGAACTCTCCTGGGGTACCCTCACACATATTATTCCCTCATTTAGTGGATATTTTCACAAAAAAGTGAAATTTTCAAAAATCCAGAAAATTGGCTGAAAACGACTAAATATCAAGGACTCATTGGGCGAATCGCTCTGGAACTGAAATCAGAATGCTCACTGACATTTCCCCTATGTGAAAGTCTGATAAACGCAGGAAAAATGACTAAGTTCAAAAAAAAATTTTTTTCAACTTTTTTCAATTTTACACCCGTGGGATATATATTCTACCCACACACATTTGGAACTCTCCTGGGGTACCCTCACACATATTATTCTCTCATTTAAAGGATATTTTCACAAAAAAGTGAAATTTTCAAAAATCCAGAAAATTGGCTGAAAACGACTAAATATCAAGGACTCATTGGGCGAATCGCTCTGGAACTGAAATCGGAATGCTCACTGACATTTCCCCTATCTGAAAGTCTGATGAACGCCGGAAAAATTACTAAGTCCAAAAAAACATTTTTTTCAACTTTTTTCAATTTTATCCCCGTGGGATATATATTCTACCCACACACATTTGGAACTCTCCTGGGGTACCCTCACATATATTATTCCCTCATTTAGTGGATATTTTCACAAAAAAGTGAAATTTTCAAAAATCCAGAAAATTGGCTGAAAACGACTAAATATCAAGGACTCATGGGGCGAATCGCTCTGGAACTGAAAGAGGAACGCTCACTCACATTTCACCTATGTGAAAGTCTGATAAACGCAGGAAAAATGACTAAGTCCAAGAAAAAAAATTTTTGAACTTTTTTCAATTTTACCCCCGTGGGATATATATTCTACTCACACACATTTGGAACTCTCCTGGGGTACCCTCACACATATTATTCCCTCATTTAGTGGATATTTTCACAAAAAAGTGAAATTTTCAAAAATCCAGAAAATTGGCTGAAAACGACTAAATATCAAGGACTCATTGGGCGAATCGCTCTGGAACTGAAATCGCAACGCTCACTGACATTTTCCCTATCTGAAAGTCTGATAAACGCCGTAAAAATGACTAAGTCCAAAAAAAAAAATTCAACTTTTTTCAATTCTATCCCCGTGGGATATATATTCTACCCACACACATTTGGAACTCTCCTGGGGTACCCTCACACATATTATGCCCTCATTTAGTGGATATTTTCACAAAAATGTGAAATTTTCAAAAATCCAGAAAATTGGCTGAAAACGACTAAATATCAAGGACACATTGGGCGAATCGCTCTGGAACTGAAATCGGAACGCTCACTGACATATCCCCTATGTGAAAGTCTGATAAATGCCGGAAAAATTATTAAGTCCAAAAAAAATTTTTTTTAAACTTTTTTTCAATTTTACCCACGTGGGATATATATTCTACCCACTCACATTTGGAACTCTCCTGGGGTACCCTGACACATATTATTCTCTCATTTAGTGGATATTTTCACAAAAAAGTGAAATTTTCAAAAATCCAGAAAATTGGCTGAAAACGACTAAATATCATGGACTCATTGGGCGAATCGCTCTGGAACTGAAATCGGAACGCTCACTGACATTTCCCCTATGTGAAAGTGTGGTAAACGCCGGAAAAATGACTACGTCCAAAAAAAAAAATTTTTCAACTTTTTTCAATTTTATCCCCGTGGGATATATATTCTACCCACACACATTTGGAACTCTCCTGGGGTACCCTCACACATATTATGCCCTCATTTAGTGGATATTTTCACAAAAAAGTGAAATTTTCAAAAATCCAGAAAATTGGCTGAAAACGACTAAATATCAAGGACTCATTGGGCGAATCGCTCTGGAACTGTAATCGGAACGCTCACTGACATTTTCCCTATCTGAAAGTCTGATAAACAGCGGAAAAATTACTAAGTCCAAAAAAAAATTTTTTTTCAACTTTTTTCAATTTTATCCCCGTGGGATATATATTCTACCCACACACATTTGGAACTCTCCTGGGGTACCCTCACACATATTATTCCCTCATTTAGTGGATATTTTCACAAAAAAGTGAAATTTTCAAAAATTCAGAAAATTGGCTGAAAACGAATAAATATCAAGTACTCATTGGACGAATCGCTCTGGAACTGAAATCTGAACGCTCACTGACATTTCCCCTATGTGAAAGTCTGATAAACGCAGGAAAAATGACTAAGTCCAAAAAAAAAAAGTTTTCAACTTTTTTCAATTTTACCCCCGTGGGATTTATATTCTACCCACACACATTTGGAACTCTCCTGCGGTACCCTCACACATTTGGAACTCTCCTTGGGAACCCTCATTTAGTGGATATTTTCACAAAAATGTGAAATTTTTAAAAATCCAGAAAATTGGCTGAAAATGACTAAATATCAAGGACTCATTGGGCGAATCACTCTGGAACTGAAATCGGAACGCTCACTGACATTTCCCCTATGTGAAAGTCTGATAAACGCAGGAAAAATGACTAAGTCCAAAAAAAAAATTTTTTTTCAACTTTTTTCAATTTTATCCCCGTGGGATATATATTCTACCCACACACATTTGGAACTCTCCTGGGGTACCCTCACACATATTATGCCCTCATTTAGTAGATATTTTCACAAAAAAAGTGAAATTTTCAAAAATCCAGAAAATTGGCTGAAAACGACTAAATATCAAGGACTCATTGGGCGATTCACTCTGGAACTGAAATCTGAACGCTCACTGACATTTCCCCTATCTGAAAGTCTGATAAACGCCGGAAAAATGACTAAGTTCAAAAAAAAATTTTTTTCAACTTTTTTCAATTTTACCCCCGTGGGATATATATTCTACCCACACACATTTGGAACTCTCCTGGGGTACCCTCACACATTTTATTCTCTCATTTAGTGATTATTTTCACAAAAAAGTGAAATTTTCAAAAATCCAGAAAATTGGCTGAAAATGACTAAATATCAAGGACTCATTGGGCGAATCGCTCTGGAACTGAAATCTGAACGCTCACTGACCTTTCCCCTATCTGAAAGTCTGATAAATGCCGGAAAAATGACTCCGTCCAAAAAAAAAAATTTTTCAACTTTTTTCAATTTTATCCCCGTGGGATATATATTCTACCCACACACATTTGGAACTCTCCTGGGGTACCCTCACACATATTATGCCCTCATTTAGTGGATATTTTCACAAAAAAGTGAAATTTTCAAAAATCCAGAAAATTGGCTGAAAACGACTAAATATCAAGGACTCATTGGGCGAATCGCTCTGGAACTGTAATCGGAACGCTCACTGACATTTTCCCTATCTGAAAGTCTGATAAACAGCGGAAAAATTACTAAGTCCAAAAAAAAATTTTTTTTCAACTTTTTTCAATTTTATCCCCGTGGGATATATATTCTACCCACACACATTTGGAACTCTCCTGGGGTACCCTCACACATATTATTCCCTCATTTAGTGGATATTTTCACAAAAAAGTGAAATTTTCAAAAATCCAGAAAATTGGCTGAAAATGACTAAATATCATGGACACATTGGGCGAATCGCTCTGGAACTGAAATCGGAACGCTCACTGACATTTCCCCTATGTGAAAGTCTGATAATCGTAGGAAAAATGACTAAGTCCAAAAAAAAAAATTTTTCAACTTTTTTCAATTTTATCCCCGTGGGATATATATTCTACCCACACACATTTGGAACTCTCCTGGGGTACCCTCACACATTTGGAACTCTCCTGGGGAACCCTCATTTAGTGGATATTTTCACAAAAATGTGAAATTTTTAAAAATCCAGAAAATTGGATGAAAATGACTAAATATCAACTACTCATTGGGCGAATCACTCTGGAACTGAACTCTGAACGCTCACTGACTTTTCCCCTATCTGAAAGTCTGATAAAAGCCGGAAAAATTACGAAGTCCAAAAAAAATTTTTTTTCAACTTTTTTCAATTTTACCCCCGTGGGATATATATTCTACCCACACACATTTGGAACTCTCGTGGTGTACCCTCACACATATTATTCTCTCATTTAGTGGATATTTTCACAAAAAAAGTGAAATTTTCAAAAATCCAGAAAATTGGCTGAAAACGACTAAATATCAAGGACTAATTGGGCGAATCGCTCTGGAACTGAAATCGGAACGCTCACTGACATTTCCCCTATGTGAAAGTCTGATAAACGCAGGAAAAATGACAGTCCAAAAAAAATTTTTTTTCAACTTTTTTCAATTTTATCCCCGTGGGATATATATTCTACCCACACACATTTGGAACTCTCCTGGCGTACCCTCACACATATTATTCCCTCATTTAGTGGATATTTTCACAAAAAAGTGAAATTTTCAAAAATCCAGAAAATTGGCTGAAAACGACTAAATATCAAGGACTCATTGGGCGAATCACTCTGGAGCTGAAATCTGAACGCTCACTGACCTTTCCCCTATCTGAAAGTCTGATAAATGCCGGAAAAATTACTAAGTCCAAAAACAAATTTTTTTCAACTTTTTACAATTTTACCCCTGTGGGATATATATTCTACCCACACACATTTGGAACTCTCCTGGGGTACCCTCACACATATTATGCCCTCATTTAGTGGATATTTTCACAAAAAAGTGAAATTTTCAAAAATCCAGAAAATTGGCTGAAAACGACTAAATATCAAGGACTCATTGGGCAAATCGCTCTGGAACTGTAATCGGAACGCTCACTGACATTTTCCCTATCTGAAAGTCTGATAAACAGCGGAAAAATTACTAAGTCCAAAAAAAAATTTTTTTTCAACTTTTTTCAATTTTATCCCCGTGGGATATATATTCTACCCACACACATTTGGAACTCTCCTGGGGTACCCTCACACATATTATTCCCTCATTTAGTGGATATTTTCACAAAAAAGTGAAATTTTCAAAAATCCAGAAAATTGGCTGAAAATGACTAAATATCATGGACACATTGGGCGAATCGCTCTGGAACTGAAATCGGAACGCTCACTGACATTTCCCCTATGTGAAAGTCTGATAATCGTAGGAAAAATGACTAAGTCCAAAAAAAAAAATTTTTCAACTTTTTTCAATTTTATCCCCGTGGGATATATATTCTACCCACACACATTTGGAACTCTCCTGGGGTACCCTCACACATTTGGAACTCTCCTGGGGAACCCTCATTTAGTGGATATTTTCACAAAAATGTGAAATTTTTAAAAATCCAGAAAATTGGATGAAAATGACTAAATATCAAGGACTCATTGGGCGAATCACTCTGGAACTGAACTCTGAACGCTCACTGACTTTTCCCCTATCTGAAAGTCTGATAAAAGCCGGAAAAATTACGAAGTCCAAAAAAAATTTTTTTTCAACTTTTTTCAATTTTACCCCCGTGGGATATATATTCTACCCACACACATTTGGAACTCTCGTGGTGTACCCTCACACATATTATTCTCTCATTTAGTGGATATTTTCACAAAAAAAGTGAAATTTTCAAAAATCCAGAAAATTGGCTGAAAACGACTAAATATCAAGGACTCATTGGGCGAATCGCTCTGGAACTGAAATCGGAACGCTCACTGACATTTCCCCTATGTGAAAGTCTGATAAACGCAGGAAAAATGACAGTCCAAAAAAAATTTTTTTTCAACTTTTTTCAATTTTATCCCCGTGGGATATATATTCTACCCACACACATTTGGAACTCTCCTGGGGTACCCTCACACATATTATGCCCTCATTTAGTAGATATTTTCACAAAAAAGTGAAATTTTCAAAAAACCAAAAAATTGGCTGAAAACGACTAAATATCAAGGACTCATTGGGCGAATCGCTCTGGAACTGTAATCGGAACGCTCACTGACATTTTCCCTATCTGAAAGTCTGATAAACAGCGGAAAAATTACTAAGTCCAAAAAAAATATTTTTTTCAACTTTTTTCAATTTTACCCCCGTGGGATATATATTCTACCCACACACATTTGGAACTCTCCTGGCGTACCCTCACACATATTATTCCCTCATTTAGTGGATATTTTCACAAAAAAGTGAAATTTTCAAAAATCCAGAAAATTGGCTGAAAACGACTAAATATCAAGGACTCATTGGGCGAATCACTCTGGAGCTGAAATCTGAACGCTCACTGACCTTTCCCCTATCTGAAAGTCTGATAAATGCCGGAAAAATTACTAAGTCCAAAAACAAATTTTTTTCAACTTTTTACAATTTTACCCCTGTGGGATATATATTCTACCCACACACATTTGGAACTCTCCTGGGGTACCCTCACACATATTATTCTCTCATTTAGTGGATATTTTCACAAAAAAGTGAAATTTTCAAAAATCCAGAAAATTGGCTGAAAACGACTAAATATCAAGGACTCATTGGGCGAATCGCTCTGGAACTGTAATCGGAACGCTCACTGACATTTTCCCTATCTGAAAGTCTGATAAACAGCGGAAAAATTACTAAGTCCAAAAAAAATTTTTTTTTTAACTTTTTTCAATTTTACCCCCATGGGATATATATTCTATCCACACACATTTGGAACTCTCCTGGGGTACCCTCACACATATTATTCCCTCATTTAGTGGATATTTTCACAAAAAAGTGAAATTTTCAAAAATCCAGAAAATTGGCTGAAAACGACTAAATATCAAGGACTCATTGGGCGAATCGCTCTGGAACTGAAATCTGAATGCTCACTGACATTTCCCCTATCTGAAAGTCTGATAAACGCCGGAAAAATTAAGCTAAAAAAAAAATTTTTTTCAACTTTTTTCAATTTTACCCCCGTGGGATATATATTCTACCCACACACATTTGGAACTCTCCTGGGGTACCTTAACACATATTATTCTCTCATTTAGTGGATATTTTCACAAAAAAGTGAAATTTTCAAAAATCAAGAAAATTGGCTGAAAACGACTAAATATCAAGGACTCATTGGGCGAATCGCTCTGGAACTGAAATCTGAACACTCACTGACATTTCCCCTATCTGAAAGTCTGATAAATGCCGGAAAAATTACTAAGTCGAAAAAAAAAATTTTTTAAACTTTTTTCAACTTTACCCCCGTGGGATATATATTCTACCCACACACATTTGGAACTCTCCTGGGGTACCCTCACACATATTATTCTCTCATTTAGTGGATATTTTCACAAAAAAGTGAAATTTTCAAAAATCCAGAAAATTGGCTGAAAATGACTAAATATCAAGGACTCATTGGGCGAATCGCTCTGGAACTGAAATCTGAATGCTCACTGACATTTCCCCTATCTGAAAGTCTGAGAAACGCCGGAAAAATTAAGTAAAAAAAAAAAATTTTTTCAACTTTTTTCAATTTTACCCCCATGGGATATATATTCTACCCACACACATTTGGAACTCTCCTGGGGTACCCCCACACATATTATTCCCTCATTTAGTGGATATTTTCACAAAAAAGTGAAATTTTCAAAAATACAGAAAATTGGCTGAAAACGACTAAATATCAAGGACTCATTGAGCGAATCGCTCTGGAACTGAAATCTGAACGCTCACTGACATTTCCCCTATCTGAAAGTCTGATAAACGCCGGAAAAATGACTAAGTTCAAAAAAAAATTTTTTTCAACTTTTTTCAATTTTACCCCCGTGGGATATATATTCTACCCACACACATTTGGAACTCTCCTGGGGTACCCTCACACATATTATTCTCTCATTTAGTGGATATTTTCACAAAAAAGTGAAATTTTCAAAAATCCAGAAAATTGGCTGACAACGACTAAATTTCAAGGACTCATTGGGCGAATCGCTCTGGAACTGAAATCGGAATGCTCACTGACATTTCCCCTATGTGAAAGTTTGATAAACGCAGGAAAAATGACTAAGTCCAAAAAAAAAAATTTTTCAACTTTTTTCAATTTTATGACCGTGGGATATATATTCTACCCACACACATTTGGAACTCTCTCTCATTTAGTGGATATTTTCACAAAACAGTGAAATTTTCAAAAATCCAGAAATTGGCTGAAAATGACAAAATATCAAGGACTCATTGGGCGAATCCCTCTGGAACTGAAATCGGAATGCTCACTGACATTTCCCCTATTTGAAAGTCTGATAAACACAGGAAAAATGACTAAGTCCAATTTTATCTCCGTGGGATATATATTCTACCCACACACATTTGGAACTCTCCTGGGGTACCCTCACACATATTATTCTCTCATTTAGTGGATATTTTCACAAAAAAAGTGAAATTTTCAAAAATCCAGAAAATTGGCTGAAAATGACTAAATATCATGGACACATTGGGCGAATCGCTCTGGAACTGAAATCGGAACGCTCACTGACATTTCCCCTATGTGAAAGTCTGATAAACGTAGGAAAAATGACTAAGTCCAAAAAAAAAAATTTTTCAACTTTTTTCAATTTTATGACCGTGGGATATATATTCTACCCACACACATTTGGAACTCTCCTGGGGTACCCTCACACATATTATTCTCTCATTTAGTGGATATTTTCACAAAACAGTGAAATTTTCAAAAATCCAGAAAATTGGCTGAAAACGACTAAATATCCAGGACTCATTGGGCAAATCGCTCTGGAACTGAAATCTGAACGCTCTCTGACATTTCCCCTATCTGAAAGTCTGATAAATGCCGGAAAAATTACTAAGTCCAAAAAAAAATTTTTTTCAACTTTTTTCAATTTTACCCCCGTGGGATATATATTCTACCCATACACATTTGGAACTCTCCTGGGGTACCCTCACACATATTATTCTCTCATTTAGTGGATATTTTCACAAAAAAGTGAAATTTTCAAAAATCCAGAAAATTGGCTGAAAACGACTAAATAGCAACGACTCATTGGGCGAATCACTCTGGAACTGAAATCTGAACGCTCACTGACCTTTCCCCTATCTGAAAGTCTGATAAATGCCGGAAAAATTACTAAGTCCAAAAACAAATTTTTTTCAACTTTTTACAATTTTACCCCTGTGGGATATATATTCTACCCACACACATTTGGAACTCTCCTGGGGTACCCTCACACATATTATTCTCTCATTTAGTGGATATTTTCACAAAAAAGTGAAATTTTCAAAAATCCAGAAAATTGGCTGAAAACGACTAAATATCAAGGACTCATTGGGCGAATCGCTCTGGAACTGTAATCGGAACGCTCACTGACATTTTCCCTATCTGAAAGTCTGACAAACAGCGGAAAAATTACTAAGTCCAAAAAAAATTTTTTTTTTAACTTTTTTCAATTTTACCCCCATGGGATATATATTCTATCCACACACATTTGGAACTCTCCTGGGGTACCCTCACACATATTATTCCCTCATTTAGTGGATATTTTCACAAAAAAGTGAAATTTTCAAAAATCCAGAAAATTGGCTGAAAACGACTAAATATCAAGGACTCATTGGGCGAATCGCTCTGGAACTGAAATCTGAACACTCACTGACATTTCCCCTATCTGAAAGTCTGATAAATGCCGGAAAAATTACTAAGTCGAAAAAAAAAATTTTTAAAACTTTTTTCAACTTTACCCCCGTGGGATATATATTCTACCCACACACATTTGGAACTCTCCTGGGGTACCCTCACACATATTATTCTCTCATTTAGTGGATATTTTCACAAAAAAGTGAAATTTTCAAAAATCCAGAAAATTGGCTGAAAATGACTAAATATCAAGGACTCATTGGGCGAATCGCTCTGGAACTGAAATCTGAATGCTCACTGACATTTCCCCTATCTGAAAGTCTGAGAAACGCCGGAAAAATTAAGTAAAAAAAAAAAATTTTTTCAACTTTTTTCAATTTTACCCCCATGGGATATATATTCTACCCACACACATTTGGAACTCTCCTGGGGTACCCCCACACATATTATTCCCTCATTTAGTGGATATTTTCACAAAAAAGTGAAATTTTCAAAAATACAGAAAATTGGCTGAAAACGACTAAATATCAAGGACTCATTGAGCGAATCGCTCTGGAACTGAAATCTGAACGCTCACTGACATTTCCCCTATCTGAAAGTCTGATAAACGCCGGAAAAATGACTAAGTTCAAAAAAAAATTTTTTTCAACTTTTTTCAATTTTACCCCCGTGGGATATATATTCTACCCACACACATTTGGAACTCTCCTGGGGTACCCTCACACATATTATTCTCTCATTTAGTGGATATTTTCACAAAAAAGTGAAATTTTCAAAAATCCAGAAAATTGGCTGACAACGACTAAATATCAAGGACTCATTGGGCGAATCGCTCTGGAACTGAAATCGGAATGCTCACTGACATTTCCCCTATGTGAAAGTTTGATAAACGCAGGAAAAATGACTAAGTCCAAAAAAAAAAATTTTTCAACTTTTTTCAATTTTATGACCGTGGGATATATATTCTACCCACACACATTTGGAACTCTCTCTCATTTAGTGGATATTTTCACAAAACAGTGAAATTTTCAAAAATCCAGAAATTGGCTGAAAATGACAAAATATCAAGGACTCATTGGGCGAATCGCTCTGGAACTGAAATCGGAATGCTCACTGACATTTCCCCTATTTGAAAGTCTGATAAACACAGGAAAAATGACTAAGTCCAATTTTATCTCCGTGGGATATATATTCTACCCACACACATTTGGAACTCTCCTGGGGTACCCTCACACATATTATTCTCTCATTTAGTGGATATTTTCACAAAAAAAGTGAAATTTTCAAAAATCCAGAAAATTGGCTGAAAATGACTAAATATCATGGACACATTGGGCGAATCGCTCTGGAACTGAAATCGGAACGCTCACTGACATTTCCCCTATGTGAAAGTCTGATAAACGTAGGAAAAATGACTAAGTCCAAAAAAAAAAATTTTTCAACTTTTTTCAATTTTATGACCGTGGGATATATATTCTACCCACACACATTTGGAACTCTCCTGGGGTACCCTCACACATATTATTCTCTCATTTAGTGGATATTTTCACAAAACAGTGAAATTTTCAAAAATCAAGAAAATTGGCTGAAAACGACTAAATATCCAGGACTCATTGGGCAAATCGCTCTGGAACTGAAATCTGAACGCTCTCTGACATTTCCCCTATCTGAAAGTCTGATAAATGCCGGAAAAATTACTAAGTCCAAAAAAAAATTTTTTTCAACTTTTTTCAATTTTACCCCCGTGGGATATATATTCTACCCATACACATTTGGAACTCTCCTGGGGTACCCTCACACATATTATTCTCTCATTTAGTGGATATTTTCACAAAAAAGTGAAATTTTCAAAAATCCAGAAAATTGGCTGAAAACGACTAAATAGCAACGACTCATTGGGCGAATCACTCTGGAACTGAAATCTGAACGCTCACTGACCTTTCCCCTATCTGAAAGTCTGATAAATGCCGGAAAAATTACTAAGTCCAAAAACAAATTTTTTTCAACTTTTTACAATTTTACCCCTGTGGGATATATATTCTACCCACACACATTTGGAACTCTCCTGGGGTACCCTCACACATATTATTCTCTCATTTAGTGGATATTTTCACAAAAAAGTGAAATTTTCAAAAATCCAGAAAATTGGCTGAAAACGACTAAATATCAAGGACTCATTGGGCGAATCGCTCTGGAACTGTAATCGGAACGCTCACTGACATTTTCCCTATCTGAAAGTCTGATAAACAGCGGAAAAATTACTAAGTCCAAAAAAAAATTTTTTTTTAACTTTTTTCAATTTTACCCCCGTGGGATATATATTCTATCCACACACATTTGGAACTCTCCTGGGGTACCCTCACACATATTATTCCCTCATTTAGTGGATATTTTCACAAAAAAGTGAAATTTTCAAAAATCCAGAAAATTAGCTGAAAACGACTAAATATCAAGGACTCATTGGGCGAATCGCTCTGGAACTGAAATCGGAATGCTCACTGACATTTCCCCTATCTGAAAGTCTGATGAACGCCGGAAAAATTACTAAGTCCAAAAAAAAATTTTTTTCAACTTTTTTCAATTTTATCCCCGTGGGAAATATATTCTACCCACAAACATTTGGAACTCTCCTGGGGTACCCTCACACATATTATGTCCTCATTTAGTGGATATTTTCACAAAAAAGTGAAATTTTAAAAAATCCAGAAAATTGGCTGAAAACGACTAAATATCAAGGACTCATTGGGCGAATCGCTCTGGAACTGAAATCGGAATGCTCACTGACATTTTCCCTATCTGAAAGTCTGATAAACGCCGGAAAAATTAAGCTAAAAAAAAAATTTTTTTCAACTCTTTTCAATTTTACCCCCGTGGGATATATATTCTACCCACACACATTTGGAACTCTCCTGGGGTACCTTAACACATATTATTCTCTCATTTAGTGGATATTTTCACAAAAAAGTGAAATTTTCAAAAATACAGAAAATTGGCTGAAAACGACTAAATATCAAGGACTCATTGAGCGAATCACTCTGGAACTGAAATCTGAACGCTCACTGACATTTCCCCTATCTGAAAGTCTGATAAACGCCGGAAAAATTACTAAGTCCAAAAAAAATTTTTTTTTCAACTTTTTTCAATTTTATCCCCGTGGGATATATATTCTACCCACACACATTTGGAACTCTCCTGGTGTACCCTCACACATATTATTCCCTCATTTAGTGGATATTTTCACAAAAAAGTGAAATTTTCAAAAATCCGGAAAATTGGCTGACAACGACTAAATATCAAGGACTCATTGGGCGAATCGCTCTGGAACTGAAATCGGAACCCTCACTGACATTTCCCCTATGTGAAAGTCTGATAAACGCAGGAAAAATGACTAAGTCCAAAAAAAAAAATTTTTCAACTTTTTTCAATTTTATGACCGTGGGATATATATTCTACCCACACACATTTGGAACTCTCCTGGGGTACCCTCACACATATTATTCTCTCATTTAGTGGATATTTTCACAAAACAGTGAAATTTTCAAAAAGTCAGAAAATTGGCTGAAAACGACCAAATACCTAGGACTCATTGGGCGAATCGCTCTGGAACTGAAATCGGGACGCTCACTGACATTTCCCCTATCTGAAAGTCTGATAAACGCCGGAAAAATGACTAAGTCCAAAAAAAAAAATTTTTCAACTTTTTTCAATTTTATGACCGTGGGATATATATTCTACCCACACACATTTGGAACTCTCTCTCATTTAGTGGATATTTTCACAAAACAGTGAAATTTTCAAAAATCCAGAAATTGGCTGAAAATGACAAAATATCAAGGACTCATTGGGCGAATCGCTCTGGAACTGAAATCTGAACGCTCACTGACCTTTCCCCTATCTGAAAGTCTGATAAATGCCGGAAAAATTACTAAGTCCAAAAACAAATTTTTTTCAACTTTTTACAATTTTACCCCTGTGGGATATATATTCTACCCACACACATTTGGAACTCTCCTGGGGTACCCTCACACATATTATTCTCTCATTTAGTGGATATTTTCACAAAAAAGTGAAATTTTCAAAAATCCAGAAAATTGGCTGAAAACGACTAAATATCAAGGACTCATTGGGCGAATCGCTCTGGAACTGTAATCGGAACGCTCACTGACATTTTCCCTATCTGAAAGTCTGATAAACAGCGGAAAAATTACTAAGTCCAAAAAAAAAATTTTTTTTAACTTTTTTCAATTTTACCCCCGTGGGATATATATTCTATCCACACACATTTGGAACTCTCCTGGGGTACCCTCACACATATTATTCCCTCATTTAGTGGACATTTTCACAAAAAAGTGAAATTTTCAAAAATCCAGAAAATTAGCTGAAAACGACTAAATATCAAGGACTCATTGGGCGAATCGCTCTGGAACTGAAATCGGAATGCTCACTGACATTTCCCCTATCTGAAAGTCTGATGAACGCCGGAAAAATTACTAAGTTCAAAAAAAAATTTTTTTCAACTTTTTTCAATTTTATCCCCGTGGGAAATATATTCTACCCACAAACATTTGGAACTCTCCTGGGGTACCCTCACACATATTATGTCCTCATTTAGTGGATATTTTCACAAAAAAGTGAAATTTTAAAAAATCCAGAAAATTGGCTGAAAACGACTAAATATCAAGGACTCATTGGGCGAATCGCTCTGGAACTGAAATCGGAACGCTCACTGACATTTTCCCTATCTGAAAGTCTGATAAACGCCGGAAAAATTAAGCTAAAAAAAAAATTTTTTTCAACTCTTTTCAATTTTACCCCCGTGGGATATATATTCTACCCACACACATTTGGAACTCTCCTGGGGTACCTTAACACATATTATTCTCTCATTTAGTGGATATTTTCACAAAAAAGTGAAATTTTCAAAAATACAGAAAATTGGCTGAAAACGACTAAATATCAAGGACTCATTGAGCGAATCGCTCTGGAACTGAAATCTGAACGCTCACTGACATTTCCCCTATCTGAAAGTCTGATAAACGCCGGAAAAATTACTAAGTCCAAAAAAAATTTTTTTTTCAACTTTTTTCAATTTTATCCCCGTGGGATATATATTCTACCCACACACATTTGGAACTCTCCTGGGGTACCCTAACACATATTATTCTCTCATTTAGTGGATATTTTCACAAAACAGTGAAATTTTCAAAAAGTCAGAAAATTGGCTGAAAACGACCAAATACCTAGGACTCATTGGGCGAATCGCTCTGGAACTGAAATCGGAATGCTCACTGACATTTCCCCTATGTGAAAGTCTGATAAACACAGGAAAAATGACTAAGTCCAATTTTATCTCCGTGGGATATATATTCTACCCACACACATTTGGAACTCTCCTGGGGTACCCTCACACATATTATTCCCTCATTTAGAGGATATTTTCACAAAAAAGTGAAATTTTCAAAAATCCAGAAAATTGGCTGAAAACGACTAAATATCAAGGACTCATTGGGCGAATCGCTCTGGAACTGAAATCTGAACGCTCATTGACATCTCCCCTATCTGAAAGTCTGATAAACGCCGGAAAAATGACTAAGTTCAGAAAAAAATTTTTTTCAACTTTTTTCAATTTTACCCCCGTGGGATATATATTCTACCCACACACATTTGGAACTCTCCTGGGGTACCCTCACACATATTATTCCCTCATTTAGTGGATATTTTCACAAAAAAGTGAAATTTTGAAAAATCCAGAAAATTGGCTGAAAACGACTAAATATCAAGGACTCATTGGGCGAATCGCTCTGGAACTGAAATCTGAACGCTCACTGACATTTCCCCTATCTGAAAGTCTGATAAATGCCGGAAAAATTACTAAGTCCAAAAAAAAAATTTTTTAAACTTTTTTAAATTTTACCCCCGTGGGATATATATTCTACCCACACACATTTGGAACTCTCCTGGGGTACCCTCACACATATTATTCTCTCATTTAGTGGATATTTTCACAAAAAAGTGAAATTTTCAAAAATCCAGAAAATTGGCTGAAAACGACTAAATAGTAAGGACTCATTGGGCGAATCGCTCTGGAACTGAAATCGGAACCCTCACTGACATTTCCCCTATGTGAAAGTCTGATAAACGCAGGAAAAATGACTAAGTCCAAAAAAAAAAATTTTTCAACTTTTTTCAATTTTATGACCGTGGGATATATATTCTATCCACACACATTTGGAACTCTCCTGGGGTACCCTCACACATATTATTCTCTCATTTAGTGGATATTTTCACAAAAAAGTGAAATTTTCAAAAATCCAGAAAATTGGCTGAAAACGACTAAATATCAAGGACTCATTGGGCGAATCGCTCTGGAACTGAAATCTGAACACTCACTGACATTTCCCCTATCTGAAAGTCTGATAAATGCCGGAAAAATTACTAAGTCGAAAAAAAAAAAAATTTTAAACTTTTTTCAACTTTACCCCCGTGGGATATATATTCTACCCACACACATTTGGAACTCTCCTGGGGTACCCTCACACATATTATTCTCTCATTTAGTGGATATTTTCACAAAAAAGTGAAATTTTCAAAAATCCAGAAAATTGGCTGAAAACGACAAAATATCAAGGACTCATTGGGCGAATCACTCTGGAACTGAAATCGGAACGCTCACTGACATTTCCCCTATGTGAAAGTCTGATAAACGCAGGAAAAATGACTAAGTCCAAAAAAAAAAATTTTTCAACTTTTTTCAATTTTATCTCCGTGGGATATATATTCTACCAACACACATTTGGAACTCTTCTGGGTACCCTCACACATATTATGCCCTCATTAAGTGGATATTTTCACAAAAAAGTGAAATTTTCAAAAATCCAGAAAATTGGGTGAAAACGACTAAATATCAAGGACTCATTGGGCGAATCGCTCTGGAACTGAAATCGGGACGCTCACTGACATTTCCCCTATCTGAAAGTCTGATAAACGCCGGAAAAATGACTAAGTCCAAAAAAATTTTTTTCAACTTTTTTCAATTTTACCCCTGTGGGATATATATTCTACCCAAACACATTTGGAACTCTCCTGGGGTACCCTCACACATATTATTCTCTCATTTAGTGGATATTTTCACAAAACAGTGAAATTTTCAAAAAGTCAGAAAATTGGCTGAAAACGACTAAATACCTAGGACTCATTGGGCGAATCGCTCTGGAACTGAAATCTGAACGCTCTCTGACATTTCCCCTATCTGAAAGTCTGATAAACGCAGGAAAAATGACTAAGTCCAAAAAAAAAAATTTTTCAACTTTTTTCAATTTTATGACCGTGGGATATATATTTTAACCACACACATTTGGAACTCTCCTGGGGTACCCTCACACATATTATTCTCTCATTTAGTGGATATTTTCACAAAACAGTGAAATTTTCAAAAATCCAGAAAATTGGCTGAAAATGACAAAATATCAAGGACTCATTGGGCGAATCACTCTGGAACTGAAATGGGAACGCTCACTGACATTTCCCCTATGTGAAAGTCTGATAAACGCAGGAAAAATGACTAAGTCCAAAAAAAAAAATTTTTCAACTTTTTTCAATTTTATCTCCGTGGGATATATATTCTACCCACACACATTTGGAACTCTTCTGGGTACCGTCACACATATTATGCCCTCATTTAGTGGATATTTTCACAAAAAAGTGAAATTTTCAAAAATCCAGAAAATTGGCTGAAAACGACTAAATATCCAGGACTCATTGGGCGAATCGCTCTGGAACTGAAATCTGAACGCTCACTGACATTTCCCCATTCTGAAAGTCTGATAAATGCCGGAAAAATTACTAAGTCCAAAAAAAATTTTTTTCAACTTTTTTCAATTTTACCCGTGGGATATATACTCTACCCACACATATTTGGAACTCTCCTGGGGTACCCTCACACATATTATTCCCTCATTTAGTGGATATTTTCACAAAAAAGTGAAATTTTCAAAAATCCAGAAAATTGGCTGAAAACGACTAAATATCAAGGACTCATAGGGCGAACCGCTCTGGAACTGAAATCTGAACTCTCACTTACATTTTCCCTATCTGAAAGTCTGATAAACGCTGGAAAAATGACTAAGTCCAAAAAAAATTTTTTTTATACTTTTTTCAATTTTACCCCCGTGGGATATATATTCTACCCACACACATTTGGAACTCTCCTGGGGTACCCTCACACATATTATTCCGTCATTTATTGGATATTTTCACAAAAAAGTGAAATTTTCCAAAATCCAGAAAATTGGCTGAAAACGACTAACTATCAAGGACTCTTTGGGCGAATCGCTCTGGAACTGAAATCAGAATGCTCACTGACATTTCCCCTATCTGAAACTCTGATAAATGCCGGAAAAATTACTAAGTCCAAAAAAAAATTTTTTTAAACTTTTTTCAATTTTACCCCCGTGGGATATATATTCTACCCACACACATTTTGAACTCTCCTGGGGTACCCTCATACATATTATTCCCTCATTTAGTGGATATTTTCACAAAAAAGTGAAATTTTCAAAAATCCTGAAAATTGGCTGAAAACGACTAAATATCAAGGACTCATTGTGCGAATCGCTCTGGAACTGAAATCAGAACGCTCACTGACATTTCCCCTATGTGAAAGTCTGATAAATGGCGGAAAAATTACTAAGTCCAAAAAAAAATTTTTTAAAACTTTTTTCAATTTTACCCCCGTGGGATATATATTCTACCCACACACATTTGGAACTCTCCTGGGGTACCCTCACACATATTATTCTCTCATTTAGTGGATATTTTGCACAAAAAAGTGAAATTTTCAAAAATCCAGAAAATTGGCTGAAAACGACTAAATATCAAGGACGCATTGGGCAAATCGCTCTGGAACTGAAATCGGAACGCTCACTGACATTTCCCCTATCTGAAAGTCTGATAAACGCCGGAAAAATGACTAAGTCCAAAAAAAATTTTTTTTCAACTTTTTTCAATTTTACCCCCGTGGGATATATATTCTACCCACACACATTTGGATCTCTCCTGGGGTACCCTCACACATATTATTCCCTCATTTAGTGGATATTTTCACAAAAAAGTGAAATTTTCAAAAATCCAGAAAATTGGCTGAAAACAACTAAATATCCAGGACTCATTGGGCAAATCACTCTGGAACTGAAATCTGAATGCTCTCTGACATTTCCCCTATCTGAAAGTCTGATAAATGCCGGAAAAATTACTAAGTCCAAAAAAAAATTTTTTGAAACTTTTTTCAATTTTACCCCCGTGGGATATATATTCTACCCACACACATTTGGAACTCTCCTGGGGTACCCTCACACATATTATTCTCTCATTTAGTGGATATTTTCACAAAAAAAGTGAAATTTTCAAAAATCCAGAAAATTGGCTGAAAATGACTAAATATCATTAACACATTGGGCGAATCGCTCTGGAACTGAAATCGGAACGCTCACTGACATTTCCCCTATGTGAAAGTCTGATAAACGCAGGAAAAATGACTAAGTCCAAAAAAAAAAATTTTTCAACTTTTTTCAATTTTATGACCGTGGGATATATATTCTACCCACACACATTTGGAATTCTCCTGGGGTACCCTCACACATATTATTCTCTCATTTAGTGGATATTTTCACAAAACAGTGAAATTTTCAAAAATCCAGAAAATTGGCTGAAAACGACTAAATATCCAGGACTCATTGGGCGAATCGCTCTGGAACTGAAATCTGAACGCTCACTGACATTTCCCCATTCTGAAAGTCTTATAAATGCCGGAAAAATTACTAAGTCCAAAAAAAAATTTTTTTAAACTTTTTTCAATTTTACCCCCGTGGGATATATATTCTACCCACACACATTTGGAACTCTCCTGGGGTACCCTCACACATATTCTTCCCTCATTTAGTGGATATTTTCACAAAAAAGTGAAATTTTCAAAAATCCAGAAAATTGGCTGAAAACGACTAAATATCAAGGACTCATTGGGCGAATCGCTCTGGAACTGAAATCGGAACGCTCACTGACAATTCCCCTATCTGAAAGTCTGATAAACGACGGAAAAATTACTAAGTCCCAAAAAAAAATTTTTTAAACTTTTTTCAATTTTACCCCCGTGGGATATATATTCTACCCACACACATTTGGAACTCTCCTGGGATACCCTCACACATATTCTTCCCTCATTTAGTGGATATTTTCACAAAAAAATGAAATTTTCAAAAATCCTGAAAATTGGCTGAAAACGACTAAATATCAAGGACTCATTGGGCGAATTGCTCTGAAACTGAAATCAGAATGCTCACTGACATTTCCCCTATCTGAAAGTCTGATAAATGCCGGAAAAATTACTAAGTCCCAAAAAAATTTTTTTAAACTTTTTTCAATTTTACCCCCGTGGGATATATATTCTACCCACACACATTTGGAACTCTCCTGGGGTACCCTCACACATATTATTCTCTCATTTAGTGGATATTTTGCACAAAAAAGTGAAATTTTCAAAAATCCAGAAAATTGGCTGAAAACGACTAAATATCAAGGACGCATTGGGCAAATCGCTCTGGAACTGAAATCGGAACGCTCACTGACATTTCCCCTATCTGAAAGTCTGATAAACGCCGGAAAAATGACTAAGTCCAAAAAAAATTTTTTTTCAACTTTTTTCAATTTTACCCCCGTGGGATATATATTCTACCCACACACATTTGGATCTCTCCTGGGGTACCCTCACACATATTATTCCCTCATTTAGTGGATATTTTCACAAAAAAGTGAAATTTTCAAAAATCCAGAAAATTGGCTGAAAACAACTAAATATCCAGGACTCATTGGGCAAATCACTCTGGAACTGAAATCTGAATGCTCTCTGACATTTCCCCTATCTGAAAGTCTGATAAATGCCGGAAAAATTACTAAGTCCAAAAAAAAATTTTTTGAAACTTTTTTCAATTTTACCCCCGTGGGATATATATTCTACCCACACACATTTGGAACTCTCCTGGGGTACCCTCACACATATTATTCTCTCATTTAGTGGATATTTTCACAAAAAAAGTGAAATTTTCAAAAATCCAGAAAATTGGCTGAAAATGACTAAATATCATTAACACATTGGGCGAATCGCTCTGGAACTGAAATCGGAACGCTCACTGACATTTCCCCTATGTGAAAGTCTGATAAACGCAGGAAAAATGACTAAGTCCAAAAAAAAAAATTTTTCAACTTTTTTCAATTTTATGACCGTGGGATATATATTCTACCCACACACATTTGGAATTCTCCTGGGGTACCCTCACACATATTATTCTCTCATTTAGTGGATATTTTCACAAAACAGTGAAATTTTCAAAAATCCAGAAAATTGGCTGAAAACGACTAAATATCCAGGACTCATTGGGCGAATCGCTCTGGAACTGAAATCTGAACGCTCACTGACATTTCCCCATTCTGAAAGTCTTATAAATGCCGGAAAAATTACTAAGTCCAAAAAAAAATTTTTTTAAACTTTTTTCAATTTTACCCCCGTGGGATATATATTCTACCCACACACATTTGGAACTCTCCTGGGGTACCCTCACACATATTCTTCCCTCATTTAGTGGATATTTTCACAAAAAAGTGAAATTTTCAAAAATCCAGAAAATTGGCTGAAAACGACTAAATATCAAGGACTCATTGGGCGAATCGCTCTGGAACTGAAATCGGAACGCTCACTGACAATTCCCCTATCTGAAAGTCTGATAAACGACGGAAAAATTACTAAGTCCCAAAAAAAAATTTTTTAAACTTTTTTCAATTTTACCCCCGTGGGATATATATTCTACCCACACACATTTGGAACTCTCCTGGGATACCCTCACACATATTATTCTCTCATTTAGTGGATATTTTGCACAAAAAAGTGAAATTTTCAAAAATCCAGAAAATTGGCTGAAAACGACTAAATATCAAGGACGCATTGGGCAAATCGCTCTGGAACTGAAATCGGAACGCTCACTGACATTTCCCCTATCTGAAAGTCTGATAAACGCCGGAAAAATGACTAAGTCCAAAAAAAATTTTTTTTCAACTTTTTTCAATTTTACCCCCGTGGGATATATATTCTACCCACACACATTTGGAACTCTCCTGGGGTACCCTCTCACATATTATTCCGTCATTTAGTGGATATTTTCCCAAAAAAGTGAAATTTTCAAAAATCCAGAAAATTGCCTGAAAACGACTAAATATCAAGGACTCATTGGGCGAATCACTCTGGAACTGAAATCGGAACGCTCACTGACATTTCCCCTATCTGAAAGTCTGATAAACGCCGGAAAAATTACTAAGTCCAAAAAAAAATTTTTTTTCAACTTTTTTCAATTTTATCCCCGTGGGATATATATTCTACCCACACACATTTTGAACTCTCCTGGGGTACCCTCATACATATTATTCCCTCATTTAGTGGATATTTTCACAAAAAAGTGAAATTTTCAAAAATCCTGAAAATTGGCTGAAAACGACTAAATATCAAGGACTCATTGGGCGAATCGCTCTGGAACTGAAATCAGAACGCTCACTGACATTTCCCCTATGTGAAAGTCTGATAAATGGCGGAAAAATTACTAAGTCCAAAAAAAAATTTTTTAAAACTTTTTTCAATTTTACCCCCGTGGGATATATATTCTACCCACACACATTTGGAACTCTCCTGGGGTACCCTCACACATATTATTCTCTCATTTAGTGGATATTTTGCACAAAAAAGTGAAATTTTCAAAAATCCAGAAAATTGGCTGAAAACGACTAAATATCAAGGACGCATTGGGCAAATCGCTCTGGAACTGAAATCGGAATGCTCACTGACATTTCCCCTATCTGAAAGTCTGATAAACGCCGGAAAAATGACTAAGTCCAAAAAAAATTTTTTTTCAACTTTTTTCAATTTTACCCCCGTGGGATATATATTCTACCCACACACATTTGGAACTCTCCTGGGGTACCCTCACACATATTATTCTCTCATTTAGTGGATATTTTCACAAAAAAGTGAAATTTTCAAAAATCCTGAAAATTGGCTGAAAACGACTAAATATCAAGGACTCAATGGGCGAATCGCTCTGGAACTGAAATCGGAATGCTCACTGACATTTCCCCTATCTGAAAGTTTGATAAACGCCGGAAAAATGACTTAGTCCAAAAAAAAAAATTTTTCAACTTTTTTCAATTTTACCCCCGTGGGATATATATTCTACCCACACACATTTGGAACTCTCCTGGGGTACCCTCACACATATTATTCTCTCATTTAGTGGATATTTTCACAAAAAAGTGAAATTTTCAAAAATCCTGAAAATTGGCTGAAAACGACTAAATATCAAGGACTCATTGGGCGAATCGCTCTGGAACTGAAATCAGAATGCTCACTGACATTTCCCCTATCTGAAAGTCTGATAAACGCCGGAAAAATGACTTAGTCCAAAAAAAAAATTTTTCAACTTTTTTCAATTTTACCCCCGTGGGATATATATTCTACCCACACATATTTGGAACTCTCCTGGGGTACCCTCACACATATTATTCTCTCATTTAGTGGATATTTTCACAAAAAAGTGAAATTTTCAAAAATCCTGAAAATTGGCTGAAAACGACTAAATATCAAGGACTCATTGGGCGAATCGCTCTGGAACTGAAATCAGAATGCTCACTGACATTTCCCCTATCTGAAAGTCTGATACACGCCGGAAAAATGACAAAGTTCAAAAAAAAAATTTTTTCAACTTTTTTCAATTTTACCCCCGTGGGATATATACTCTACCCACACATATTTGGAACTCTCCTGGGGTACCCTCACACATATTATTCCCTCATTTAGTGGATATTTTCACAAAAAAGTGAAATTTTCAAAAATCCAGAAAATTGGCTGAAAACGACTAAATATCAAGGACTCATTGGGCGAATCGCTCTGGAACTGAAATCTGAACGCTCACTGACATTTCCCCTATCTGAAAGTCTGATAAATGCCAGAAAAATTACTAAGTCCCAAAAAATTTTTTTTTAAACTTTTTTAAATTTTACCCCCGTGGGATATATATTCTACCCACACACATTTGGATCTCTCCTGGGGTACCCTCACACATATTATTCTCTCATTTAGTGGATATTTTCACAAAAAAGTTAAATTTTCAAAAATCCAGAAAATTGGCTGAAAACGACTAAATATCAAGGACTCATAGGGCGAATCGCTCTGGAACTGAAATCTGAACTCTCACTTACATTTTCCCTATCTGAAAGTCTGATAAACGCTGGAAAAATGACTGTCCAAAAAAAAATTTTTTTAAACTTTTTTCAATTTTACCCCCATTGAGATATATATTCTACCCACACACATTTGGAACTCTCCTGGGGTACCCTCACACATATTATTCCCTCATTTAGTGGATATTTTCACAAAAAAAGTGAAATTTTCAAAAATCCAGAAATTGGCTGAAAATTTCTAAATATCAAGGACTCATTGGGCGAATCGCTCTGGAACTGAAATCGGAACGCTCACTGACATTTGCCCTATCTGAAAGTCTGATAAACGCCGGAAAAATTACTAAGTCCAAAAAAAAATTTTTTTAAACTTTTTTCAATTTTACCCCCGTGGGATATATATTCTACCCACACACATTTTGAACTCTCCTGGGGTACCCTCATACATATTATTCCCTCATTTAGTGGATATTTTCACAAAAAAGTGAAATTTTCAAAAATCCAGAAAATTGGCTGAAAACAACTAAATATCCAGGACTCATTGGGCGAATCGCTCTGGAACTGAAATCAGAACGCTCACTGACATTTCCCCTATCTGAAAGTCTGATAAATGCCGGAAAAATTACTAAGTAAAAAAAAAAATTTTTTGAAACTTTTTTCAATTTTACCCCCGTGGGATATATATTCTACCCACACACATTTGGAACTCTCCTGGGGTACCCTCACACATATTATTCTCTCATTTAGTGGATATTTTCACAAAAAAAGTGAAATTTTCAAAAATCCAGAAAATTGGCTGAAAATGACTAAATATCATTAACACATTGGGCGAATCGCTCTGGAACTGAAATCGGAACGCTCACTGACATTTCCCCTATGTGAAAGTCTGATAAACGCAGGAAAAATGACTAAGTCCAAAAAAAAAAATTTTTCAACTTTTTTCAATTTTATGACCGTGGGATATATATTCTACCCACACACATTTGGAATTCTCCTGGGGTACCCTCACACATATTATTCTCTCATTTAGTGGATATTTTCACAAAACAGTGAAATTTTCAAAAATCCAGAAAATTGGCTGAAAACGACTAAATATCCAGGACTCATTGGGCGAATCGCTCTGGAACTGAAATCTGAACGCTCACTGACATTTCCCCATTCTGAAAGTCTTATAAATGCCGGAAAAATTACTAAGTCCAAAAAAAAATTTTTTTAAACTTTTTTCAATTTTACCCCCGTGGGATATATATTCTACCCACACACATTTGGAACTCTCCTGGGGTACCCTCACACATATTCTTCCCTCATTTAGTGGATATTTTCACAAAAAAGTGAAATTTTCAAAAATCCAGAAAATTGGCTGAAAACGACTAAATATCAAGGACTCATTGGGCGAATCGCTCTGGAACTGAAATCGGAACGCTCACTGACAATTCCCCTATCTGAAAGTCTGATAAACGACGGAAAAATTACTAAGTCCCAAAAAAAAATTTTTTAAACTTTTTTCAATTTTACCCCCGTGGGATATATATTCTACCCACACACATTTCGAACTCTCCTGGGATACCCTCACACATATTATTCTCTCATTTAGTGGATATTTTGCACAAAAAAGTGAAATTTTCAAAAATCCAGAAAATTGGCTGAAAACGACTAAATATCAAGGACGCATTGGGCAAATCGCTCTGGAACTGAAATCGGAACGCTCACTGACATTTCCCCTATCTGAAAGTCTGATAAACGCCGGAAAAATGACTAAGTCCAAAAAAAATTTTTTTTCAACTTTTTTCAATTTTACCCCCGTGGGATATATATTCTACCCACACACATTTGGAACTCTCCTGGGGTACCCTCTCACATATTATTCCGTCATTTAGTGGATATTTTCACAAAAAAGTGAAATTTTCAAAAATCCTGAAAATTGGCTGAAAACGACTAAATATCAAGGACTCAATGGGCGAATCGCTCTGGAACTGAAATCGGAATGCTCACTGACATTTCCCCTATCTGAAAGTCTGATAAACGCCGGAAAAATGACTTAGTCCAAAAAAAAAATTTTTCAACTTTTTTCAATTTTACCCCCGTGGGATATATATTCTACCCACACACATTTGGAACTCTCCTGGGGTACCCTCACACATATTATTCTCTCATTTAGTGGATATTTTCACAAAAAAGTGAAATTTTCAAAAATCCAGAAAATTGGCTGAAAATGACTAAATATCAAGGACTCATTAGGCGAATCACTCTGGAACTGAAATCGGAACGATCACTGACATTTCCCCTATCTGAAAGTCTGATACACGCCGGAAAAATGACAAAGTTCAAAAAAAAAATTTTTTCAACTTTTTTCAATTTTACCCCCGTGGGATATATACTCTACCCACACATATTTGGAACTCTCCTGGGGTACCCTCACACATATTATTCCCTCATTTAGTGGATATTTTCACAAAAAAGTGAAATTTTCAAAAATCCAGAAAATTGGCTGAAAACGACTAAATATCAAGGACTCATTGGGCGAATCGCTCTGGAACTGAAATCTGAACGCTCACTGACATTTCCCCTATCTGAAAGTCTGATAAATGCCAGAAAAATTACTAAGTCCCAAAAAATTTTTTTTTAAACTTTTTTAAATTTTACCCCCGTGGGATATATATTCTACCCACACACATTTGGATCTCTCCTGGGGTACCCTCACACATATTATTCTCTCATTTAGTGGATATTTTCACAAAAAAGTGAAATTTTCAAAAATCCAGAAAATTGGCTGAAAACGACTAAATATCAAGGACTCATAGGGCGAATCGCTCTGGAACTGAAATCTGAACTCTCACTTACATTTTCCCTATCTGAAAGTCTGATAAACGCTGGAAAAATGACTGTCCAAAAAAAAATTTTTTTAAACTTTTTTCAATTTTACCCCCATTGAGATATATATTCTACCCACACACATTTGGAACTCTCCTGGGGTACCCTCACACATATTATTCCCTCATTTAGTGGATATTTTCACAAAAAAAGTGAAATTTTCAAAAATCCAGAAATTGGCTGAAAATGTCTAAATATCAAGGACTCATTGGGCGAATCGCTCTGGAACTGAAATCGGAACGCTCACTGACATTTGCCCTATCTGAAAGTCTGATAAACGCCGGAAAAATTACTAAGTCCAAAAAAAATTTTTTTTCCACTTTTTTCAATTTTATCCCCGTGGGATATATATTCTACCCACACACATTTGGAACTCTCCTGGGGAACCCTCACACATATTATTCCGTCATTTAGTGGATATTTTCACAAAAAAGTGAAATTTTCAAAAATCCAGAAAATTGGCTGAAAACGACTAAATATCAAGGACTCATTGGGCGAATCGCTCTGGAACTGAAATCGGAACGCTCACTGACATTTGCCCTATCTGAAAGTATGATAAACGCCGGAAAAATGACTAAGTCCAAAAAAAAATTTTTTTCAACTTTTTTCAATTTTACTCCCGTGGGATATATATTCTACCCACACACATTTGGAACTCTCCTGGGGAACCCTCACACATATTATTCCGTCATTTAGTAGATATTTTCACAAAAAAGTGAAATTTTCAAAAATCCAGAAAATTGGCTGAAAACGACTAAATATCAAGGACTCATTGGGCGAATCGCTCTGGAACTGAAATCGGAACGCTCACTCACATTTCCCCTATCTGAAAGTCTGATAAAATGACTAAGTCCAAAACAAAATATTTTCAACTTTTTTCAATTTTATCCCCGTGGGATATATATTCTACCCACACACATTTGGAACTCTCCTGGGGAACCCTCACACATATTATTCCGTCATTTAGTTGATATTTTCACAAAAAAGTGAAATTTTCAAAAATCCAGAAAATTGACTGAAAACGACTAAATATCAAGGACTCATTGGGCGAATCGCTCTGGAACTGAAATTGGAACGCTCACTCACATTTCCCTTATCTGAAAGTCTGATAAAATGACTAAGTCCAAAATAAAAAAATTTTCAACTTTTTTCAATTTTACCCCCGTGGGATATATATTCTACCCACACACATTTGGAACTCTCCTGGGGTACCCTCACACATATTATTCCCTCATTTAGTGGATATTTTCACAAAAAAGTGAAATTTTCAAAAATCCAGAAAATTGGCTGAAAACGACTAAATATCAAGGACTCATTGGGCGAATCGCTCTGGAACAGAAATCGGAAAGCTCACTGACATTTCCCCTATCTGAAAGTCTGATAAACGCCGGAAAAATGACTAAGTCCCCAAAAAAATTTTTTAAACTTTTTTCAATTTTACCCCCGTGGGATATGTATTCTACCCACACACATTTGGAACTCTCCTGGGGTACCCTCACACATATTATTCCCTCATTTAGTGGATATTTTCACAAAAAAGTGAAATTTTCAAAAATCCAAAATATTGGCTGAAAACGACTAAATATCAAGGACTCATTGGGTGAATCACTCTGGAACTGAAATCGAAACGCTCACTGACATTTGCCCTATCTGAAAGTCTAATAAATGCAGGAAAAATGACTAAGTCTAAAAAAATTTTTTTTTCAACTTTTTTCAATTTTACCCCCGTGGGATATCTATTCTACCCACACCCATTTGGAACTCTCCTGGGGTACCCTCACACATATTACTCCCTCATTTAGTGGATAATTTCACAAAAAAGTGAAATTTTCAAAAATCCTGAAAATTGGCTGAAAACGATTAAATATCAAGGACTCATTGGGGCGAATCGCTCTGGAACTGAAATCGGAACGCTCACTGACATTTGCCCTATCTGAAAGTCTGATAAAATGACTAAGTCCAAAACAAAATATTTTCAACTTTTTTCAATTTTATCCCCGTGGGATATACATTCTACCCACACACATTTGGAACTCTCCTGGGGAACCCTCACACATATTATTCCGTCATTTAGTTGATATTTTCACAAAAAAGTGAAATTTTCAAAAATCCAGAAAATTGGCTGAAAAAGACTAAATATCAAGGACTCATTGGGCGAATCGCTCTGGAACTGAAATCGGAACGCTCACTCACATTTCCCCTATCTGAAAGTCTGATAAAATGACTAAGTCCAAAAAAAAATTTTTTTAAACTTTTTTCAATTTTACCCCCGTGGGATATATATTCTACCCACACACATTTGGAACTCTCCTGGGGTACCCTCACACATATTATTCTCTCATTTAGTGGATATTTTGCACAAAAAAGTGAAATTTTCAAAAATCCAGAAAATTGGCTGAAAACGACTAAATATCAAGGACACATTGGGCAAATCGCTCTGGAACTGAAATCGGAACGCTCACTGACATTTCCCCTATCTGAAAGTCTGATAAACGCCAGAAAAATGACTAAGTTCAAAAAAAAAATTTTTTCAACTTTTTTCAATTTTACCACCGTGGGATATATATTCTACCCACACACATTTGGAACTCTCCTGGGGTACCCTCACACATATTATTCTCTCATTTAGTGGATATTTTCACAAAAAAGTGAAATTTTCAAAAATCCTGAAAATTGGCTGAAAACGACTAAATATCAAGGACTCAATGGGCGAATCGCTCTGGAACTGAAATCGGAATGCTCACTTACATTTCCCCTATCTGAAAGTCTGATAAACGCCGGAAAAATGACTTAGTCCAAAAAAAAAATTTTTTTAAACTTTTTTCAATTTTACCCCCGTGGGATATATATTCTACCCACACACATTTGGAACTCTCCTGGGGTACCCTCACACATATTATTCTCTCATTTAGTGGATATTTTCACAAAAAAGTGAAATTTTCAAAAATCCAGAAAATTGGCTGAAAATGACTAAATATCAAGGACTCATTAGGCGAATCACTCTGGAACTGAAATCGGAACGATCACTGACATTTCCCCTATCTGAAAGTCTGATACACGCCGGAAAAATGACAAAGTTCAAAAAAAAAATTTTTTCAACTTTTTTCAATTTTACCCCCGTGGGATATATACTCTACCCACACATATTTGGAACTCTCCTGGGGTACCCTCACACATATTATTCCCTCATTTAGTGGATATTTTCACAAAAAAGTGAAATTTTCAAAAATCCAGAAAATTGGCTGAAAACGACTAAATATCAAGGACTCATTGGGCGAATCGCTCTGGAACTGAAATCTGAACGCTCACTGACATTTCCCCTATCTGAAAGTCTGATAAATGCCAGAAAAATTACTAAGTCCCAAAAAATTTTTTTTTAAACTTTTTTAAATTTTACCCCCGTGGGATATATATTCTACCCACACACATTTGGATCTCTCCTGGGGTACCCTCACACATATTATTCTCTCATTTAGTGGATATTTTCACAAAAAAGTGAAATTTTCAAAAATCCAGAAAATTGGCTGAAAACGACTAAATATCAAGGACTCATAGGGCGAATCGCTCTGGAACTGAAATCTGAACTCTCACTTACATTTTCCCTATCTGAAAGTCTGATAAACGCTGGAAAAATGACTAAGTCCAAAAAAAATTTTTTTTATACTTTTTTCAATTTTACCCCCGTGGGATATATATTCTACCCACACACATTTGGAACTCTCCTGGGATACCCTCACACATATTATTCCGTCATTTATTGGATATTTTCACAAAAAAGTGAAATTTTCAAAAATCCAGAAAATTGGCTGAAAACGACTAAATATCAAGGACTCATTGGGCGAATCGCTCTGGAACTGAAATCGGAATGCTCACTCACATTTTCCCCTATCTGAAAGTCTGATAAACGACGGAAAAATGACTGTCCAAAAAAAAATTTTTTTAAACTTTTTTCAATTTTACCCCCATTGAGATATATATTCTACCCACACACATTTGGAACTCTCCTGGGGTACCCTCACACATATTATTCCCTCATTTAGTGGATATTTTCACAAAAAAAGTGAAATTTTCAAAAATCCAGAAATTGGCTGAAAATGTCTAAATATCAAGGACTCATTGGGCGAATCGCTCTGGAACTGAAATCGGAACGCTCACTGACATTTCCCCTATCTGAAAGTCTGATAAACGCCGGAAAAATTACTAAGTCCAAAAAAAATTTTTTTTCCACTTTTTTCAATTTTATCCCCGTGGGATATATATTCTACCCACACACATTTGGAACTCTCCTGGGGAACCCTCACACATATTATTCCGTCATTTAGTGGATATTTTCACAAAAAAGTGAAATTTTCAAAAATCCAGAAAATTGGCTGAAAACGACTAAATATCAAGGACTCATTGGGCGAATCGCTCTGGAACTGAAATCGGAACGCTCACTGACATTTGCCCTATCTGAAAGTATGATAAACGCCGGAAAAATGACTAAGTCCAAAAAAAAATTTTTTTCAACTTTTTTCAATTTTACCCCCGTGGGATATATATTCTACCCACACACATTTGGAACTCTCCTGGGGAACCCTCACACATATTATTCCGTCATTTAGTGGATATTTTCACAAAAAAGTGAAATTTTCAAAAATCCAGAAAATTGGCTGAAAACGACTAAATATCAAGGACTCATTGGGCGAATCACTCTGGAACTGAAATCGGAACGCTCACTGACATTTCCCCTATATGAAAGTGATAAACGCCAGAAAAATTAAAAAGTCCAAAAAAATTTTTTTTTCCACTTTTTTCAATTTTATCCCCGTGGGATATATATTCTACCCACACACATTTGGAACTCTCCTGGGGAACCCTCACACATATTATTCCGTCATTTAGTGGATATTTTCACAAAAAAGTGAAATTTTCAAAAATCCAGAAAATTGGCTGAAAACGACTAAATATCAAGGACTCATTGGGCGAATCGCTCTGGAACTGAAATCGGAACGCTCACTCACATTTCCCCTATCTGAAAGTCTGATAAAATGACTAAGTCCAAAACAAAATATTTTCAACTTTTTTCAATTTTATCCCCGTGGGATATATATTCTACCCACACACATTTGGAACTCTCCTGGGGAACCCTCACACATATTATTCCGTCATTTAGTTGATATTTTCACAAAAAAGTGAAATTTTCAAAAATCCAGAAAATTGACTGAAAACGACTAAATATCAAGGACTCATTGGGCGAATCGCTCTGGAACTGAAATTGGAACGCTCACTCACATTTCCCTTATCTGAAAGTCTGATAAAATGACTAAGTCCAAAACAAAAAAATTTTCAACTTTTTTCAATTTTACCCCCGTGGGATATATATTCTACCCACACACATTTGGAACTCTCCTGGGGTACCCTCACACATATTATTCCCTCATTTAGTGGATATTTTCACAAAAAAGTGAAATTTTCAAAAATCCAGAAAATTGGCTGAAAACGACTAAATATCAAGGACTCATTGGGCGAATCGCTCTGGAACAGAAATCGGAAAGCTCACTGACATTTCCCCTATCTGAAAGTCTGATAAACGCCGGAAAAATGACTAAGTCCCCAAAAAAATTTTTTCAACTTTTTTCAATTTTACCCCCGTGGGATATGTATTCTACCCACACCCATTTGGAACTCTCCTGGGGTACCCTCACACATATTATTCCCTCATTTAGTGGATAATTTCACAAAAAAGTGAAATTTTCAAAAATCCTGAAAATTGGCTGAAAACGATTAAATATCAAGGACTCATTGGGCGAATCGCTCTGGAACTGAAATCGGAACGCTCACTCACATTTCCCCTATCTGAAAGTCTGATAAATGCCGGAAAAATGACTAAGTGCAAAAAAAAATTTTTTTCAACTTTTTTCAATTTTACCCCCGTGGGATATATATTCTACCCACACACATTTGGAACTCTCCTGGGGTACCCTCACACATATTATGCCCTCATTTAGTGGATATTTTCACAAAAAAGTGAAATTTTTAAAAATCCAGAAAATTGGCTGAAGACGACTAAATATCAAGGACTCATTGGGCGAATCGCTGTGGTACTGAAAGTTGAATGCTCACTGACGTTTCCCCTATCTGAAAGTCTGATAAACGCCGGAAAAATGACTAAGTCCAAAAAAAAATTTTTTTCAACTTTTTTCAATTTTACCCGCGTGGGATATATATTCTACCCACACACATTTGGAACTCTCCTGTGGTACCCTCACACATATTATTCCCTCATTTAGTGGATATATTCACAAAAAAGTGAAATTTTCAAAAATCCTGAAAATTGGCTGAAAACGATTAAATATCAAGGACTCATTGGGTGAATCGCTCTGGAACTGAAATCGGAACGCTCACTGACATTTCCCCTATCTGAAAGTCTGATAAACGCCGGAAAAATGACTAAGTCCCCAAAAAAATTTTTTTAACTTTTTTCAATTTTACCCCCGTGGGATATATATTCTACCCACACACATTTGGAACTCTCCTGGGGTACCCTCACACATATTATTCCCTCATTTAGTGGATATTCTCACAAAAAAGTGAAATTTTCCAAAATCCTGAAAATTGGCTGAAAACGACTAAATATCAAGGACTCATTGGGCGAATCGCTCTGGAACTGAAATCTGAACGCTCACTGACATTTCCCCTATCTGAAAGTATGATAAACGCCTGAAAAATGAGTAAGTGCAAAAAAAATTTTTTTTCAACTTTTTTCAATTTTACCCCCGTGGGATATATATTCTACCCACACACATTTGGAACTCTCCTGGGGTACCCTCACACATATTATTTCCTCATTTAGTGGATATTTTCACAAAAAACTGAAATTTTCAAAAATCCAAAATATTGGCTGAAAATGACTAAATATCATGGACTCATTGGGCGAATCACTGTGGAACTGAAATAGAAACGCTCACTGACATTTGCCCTATCTGAAAGTCTGATAAACGCAGGAAAAATGACTAAGTCTAAAAAAAATTTTTTTTAAACTTTTTTCAATTTTACCCCCGTGGGATATATATTCTACCCACACACATTTGGAACTCTCCTGGGGAACCCTCACACATATTATTCCGTCATTTAGTGGATATTTTCACAAAAAAGTGAAATTTTCAAAAATCCAGAAAATTGGCTGAAAACGACTAAATATCAAGGACTCATTGGGCGAATCGCTCTGGAACTGAAATCGGAACGCTCACTGACATTTCCCCTATATGAAAGTGATAAACGCCAGAAAAATTACTAAGTCCAAAAAAATTTTTTTTTCCACTTTTTTCAATTTTATCCCCGTGGGATATATATTCTACCCACACACATTTGGAACTCTCCTGGGGAACCCTCACACATATTATTCCGTCATTTAGTGGATATTTTCACAAAAAAGTGAAATTTTCAAAAATCCAGAAAATTGGCTGAAAACGACTAAATATCAAGGACTCATTGGGCGAATCGCTCTGGAACTGAAATCGGAACGCTCACTCACATTTCCCCTATCTGAAAGTCTGATAAAATGACTAAGTCCAAAACAAAATATTTTCAACTTTTTTCAATTTTATCCCCGTGGGATATATATTCTACCCACACACATTTGGAACTCTCCTGGGGAACCCTCACACATATTATTCCGTCATTTAGTTGATATTTTCACAAAAAAGTGAAATTTTCAAAAATCCAGAAAATTGACTGAAAACGACTAAATATCAAGGACTCATTGGGCGAATCGCTCTGGAACTGAAATTGGAACGCTCACTCACATTTCCCTTATCTGAAAGTCTGATAAAATGACTAAGTCCAAAACAAAAAAATTTTCAACTTTTTTCAATTTTACCCCCGTGGGATATATATTCTACCCACACACATTTGGAACTCTCCTGGGGTACCCTCACACATATTATTCCCTCATTTAGTGGATATTTTCACAAAAAAGTGAAATTTTCAAAAATCCAGAAAATTGGCTGAAAACGACTAAATATCAAGGACTCATTGGGCGAATCGCTCTGGAACAGAAATCGGAAAGCTCACTGACATTTCCCCTATCTGAAAGTCTGATAAACGCCGGAAAAATGACTAAGTCCCCAAAAAAATTTTTTAAACTTTTTTCAATTTTACCCCCGTGGGATATGTATTCTACCCACACACATTTGGAACTCTCCTGGGGTACCCTCACACATATTATTCCCTCATTTAGTGGATATTTTCACAAAAAAGTGAAATTTTCAAAAATCCAAAATATTGGCTGAAAACGACTAAATATCAAGGACTCATTGGGTGAATCACTCTGGAACTGAAATCGAAACGCTCACTGACATTTGCCCTATCTGAAAGTCTGATAAATGCAGGAAAAATGACTAAGTCTAAAAAAATTTTTTTTTCAACTTTTTTCAATTTTACCCCCGTGGGATATCTATTCTACCCACACCCATTTGGAACTCTCCTGGGGTACCCTCACACATATTACTCCCTCATTTAGTGGATAATTTCACAAAAAAGTGAAATTTTCAAAAATCCTGAAAATTGGCTGAAAACGATTAAATATCAAGGACTCATTGGGCGAATCGCTCTGGAACTGAAATCGGAACGCTCACTCACATTTCCCCTATCTGAAAGTCTGATAAATGCCGGAAAAATGACTAAGTGCAAAAAAAAATTTTTTTCAACTTTTTTCAATTTTACCCCCGTGGGATATATATTCTACCCACACACATTTGGAACTCTCCTGGGGTACCCTCACACATATTATGCCCTCATTTAGTGGATATTTTCACAAAAAAGTGAAATTTTTAAAAATCCAGAAAATTGGTTGAAGACGACTAAATATCAAGGACTCATTGGGCGAATCGCTGTGGTACTGAAAGTTGAATGCTCACTGACGTTTCCCCTATCTGAAAGTCTGATAAACGCCGGAAAAATGACTAAGTCCAAAAAAAAATTTTTTTCAACTTTTTTCAATTTTACCCGCGTGGGATATATATTCTACCCACACACATTTGGAACTCTCCTGTGGTACCCTCACACATATTATTCCCTCATTTAGTGGATATTCTCACAAAAAAGTGAAATTTTCCAAAATCCTGAAAATTGGCTGAAAACGACTAAATATCAAGGACTCATTGGGCGAATCGCTCTGGAACTGAAATCTGAACGCTCACTGACATTTCCCCTATCTGAAAGTATGATAAACGCCTGAAAAATGAGTAAGTGCAAAAAAAATTTTTTTTCAACTTTTTTCAATTTTACCCCCGTGGGATATATATTCTACCCACACACATTTGGAACTCTCCTGGGGTACCCTCACACATATTATTTCCTCATTTAGTGGATATTTTCACAAAAAACTGAAATTTTCAAAAATCCAAAATATTGGCTGAAAATGACTAAATATCATGGACTCATTGGGCGAATCACTGTGGAACTGAAATAGAAACGCTCACTGACATTTGCCCTATCTGAAAGTCTGATAAACGCAGGAAAAATGACTAAGTCTAAAAAAAATTTTTTTTAAACTTTTTTCAATTTTACCCCCGTGGGATATATATTCTACCCACACACATTTGGAACTCTCCTGGGGAACCCTCACACATATTATTCCGTCATTTAGTGGATATTTTCACAAAAAAGTGAAATTTTCAAAAATCCAGAAAATTGGCTGAAAACGACTAAATATCAAGGACTCATTGGGCGAATCGCTCTGGAACTGAAATCGGAACGCTCACTGACATTTCCCCTATATGAAAGTGATAAACGCCAGAAAAATTACTAAGTCCAAAAAAATTTTTTTTTCCACTTTTTTCAATTTTATCCCCGTGGGATATATATTCTACCCACACACATTTGGAACTCTCCTGGGGAACCCTCACACATATTATTCCGTCATTTAGTGGATATTTTCACAAAAAAGTGAAATTTTCAAAAATCCAAAATATTGGCTGAAAACCACTAAATATCAAGGACTCATTGGGCGAATCACTCTGGAACTGAAATCGAAACGCTCACTGACATATCCCCTAACTGAAAGTCTGATAAATGCCGGAAAAATGACCAAGTCCCCAAAAAAAATTTTTCAACTTTTTTCAATTTTACCCCCGTGGGATATATATTCTACCCACACACATTTGGAACTCTCCTGGGGTACCCTCACACATATTATTCCCTCAATTAGTGGATATTTTCACAAAAAAGTGACATTTTTAAAAATCCAGAAATATGGCTGAAAACGACTAAACATCAAGGACTCATTGGGCGAATCGCTCTGGAACTGAAATCGGAACGCTCACTGACATTTCCCCTATCTGAAAGTCTGATAAACGCCGGAAAAATTACTAAGTCCAAAAAAAAATTTTTTTCAACTTTTTTAAATTTTATCCCCGTGGGATATATATTCTACCCACACACATTTGGAACTCTCCTGGGGTACCCTCACACATATTATTCCCTCATTTAGTGGATATTTTCACAAAAAAGTGAAATTTTCAAAAATCCAAAAAATTGGCTGAAAACGACTAAATATCAAGGACTCATTGGGCGAATCGCTCTGGAACTGAAATCGGAATGCTCGCTGACATTTCCCCTATCTGAAAGTCTGATAAACGCCGGAAAAATGACTAAGTCCAAAAAAAAATTTTTTTCAACTTTTTTCAATTTTACCCCCGTGGCATATATATTCTACCCACACACATTTGGAACTATCCTGGGGTACCCTCACACATATTATTCCCTCATTTAGTGGATATTTTCACAAAAAAGTGAAAATTTCAAAAATTCAGAAAACTGGCTGAAAACGACTAAATATCAAGGACTCATTCAGCGAATCGCTCTGAAACTGAAATCGGAACGCTCACTGACATTTCCCCTATCTGAAAGTCTGATAAACGGCGGAAAAATGACTGCGTCCAAAAAAAATTTTTTTTCAACTTTTTTTTCAAACATCCAGAAAATTGGCTGAAAACGACTAAATATCAAGGATTCATTGGGCGAATCACTCTGGAACTGAAATCGGAATGCTCACTAAGATTTCCCCTCTCTGAAAGTCTGATAAACGCCGGAAAAATAAATAAGTCCAAAAAAAAATTTTTTTCAACTTTTTTCAATTTTACCCCATGGGATATATATTCTACCCACACACATTTGGAACTCTCCTGGGGTACCCTCACACATATTATGCCCTCATTTAGTGGATATTTTCACAAAAAAGTGAAATTTTCAAAAATCCAGAAAATTGGCTGAAAACGACTAAATATCAAGGACTCATTGGGCGAATCGCTCTGGAACTGAAATCGGAATGCTCACTGACATTTCCCCTATCTGAAAGTCTGATAAATGCTGGAAAAATGACTAAGTCCAAAAAAAAAATTTTTCAACTTTTTTCAATTTTACCCCGTGGGATATATATTCTACCCACACACATTTGGAACTCTCCTGGGGTACCCTCACACATATTATTCCATCATTTAGTGGATATTTTCACAAAAAAGTGAAATTTTCAAAAATCCAGAAAATTGGCTGAAAACGACTAAATATCAAGGACTCATTGGGCGAATCGCTCGGGAACTGAAATCGGAACGCTCAATGACATTTCCCCTATCTGAAAGTCTGATGAACGCAGGAAAAATTACTAAGTCCAAGAAAAAATTTTTTTCAACTTTTTTCAATTTTATCCCCGTGGGATATATATTCTACCCACACACATTTGGAACTCTCCTGGGGTAAACTCACACATATTATTCCCTCATTTAGTGTATATTTTCACAAAAAAGTGAAATTTTTAAAAATCCAGAAAATTGGCTTAAAACGACTAAATATCAAGGACTCATTGGGCGAATCGCTGTGGAACTGAAATCGGAACGCTCACTGACATTTCCCCTATCTGAAAGTATGATAAACGCCTGAAAAATGAGTAAGTGCAAAAAAAATTTTTTTTCAACTTTTTTCAATTTTACCCCCGTGGGATATATATTCTACCCACACACATTTGGAACTCTCCTGGGGTACCCTCACACATATTATTTCCTCATTTAGTGGATATTTTCACAAAAAACTGAAATTTTCAAAAATCCAAAATATTGGCTGAAAATGACTAAATATCATGGACTCATTGGGCGAATCACTCTGGAACTGAAATAGAAACGCTCACTGACATTTGCCCTATCTGAAAGTCTGATAAACGCAGGAAAAATGACTAAGTCTAAAAAAAATTTTTTTTAAACTTTTTTCAATTTTACTCCCGTGGGATATATATTCTGCCCACACACATTTGGAACTCTCCTGGGGTACCCTCACACATATTATTCCCTCATTTAGTAGATATTTTCGCAAAAAAGTGAAATTTTCAAAAATCCAAAATATTGGCTGAAAGCGACTAAATATCAAGGACTCATTGGGTGAATCACTCTGGAACTGAAATCGAAACACTCACTGACATTTGCCCTATCTGAAAGTCTGATAAACGCAGGAAAAATGACTAAGTCCAAAAAAAAAAATTTTCAACTTTTTTCAATTTTACCTCCATGGGATATATATTCTACCCACACACATTTGGAACTCTCCTGGGTTACCCTCACATATATTATTCCCTCATTTAGTGGATATTTTCGCAAAAAAGTGAAATTTTCAAAAATCCAAAATATTGGCTGAAAACCACTAAATATCAAGGACTCATTGGGCGAATCGCTGTGGAACTGAAATCGGAACGCTCACTGACATTTCCCCTATCTGAAAGTCTGATGAACGCAGGAAAAATTACTAAGTCCAAGAAAAAATTTTTTTCAACTTTTTTCAATTTTATCCTCGTGGGATATATATTCTACCCACACACATTTGGAACTCTCCTGGGGTAAACTCACACATATTATTCCCTCATTTAGTGGATATTTTCACAAAAAAGTGAAATTTTCAAAAATCCAGAAAATTGGCTGAAAACGACTAAATATCAAGGACTCATTGGGCGAATCGCTGTGGAACTGAAATCGGAACGCTCACTGACATTTCCCCTATCTGAAAGTCTGATAAATGCCGGAAAAATTACTAAGTCCAAAAAAAATTTTTTTTCAACTTTTTTCAATTTTATCCCCGTGGGATATATATGCTACCCACACACATTTGGAACTCTCCTGGGGTACCCTCACACATATTATTCTCTCATTTAGTGGATATTTTCACAAAAAAGTGAAATTTTCAAAAATCCACAAAATTGGCTGAAAATGACTAAATATCAAGGACTCATTGATCGAATCGCTCTGGAACTGAAATGGGAACGCTCAGTGACATTTCCCCTATCTGAAAGTCTGATAAACGCCGGAAAAATTACTAAGTCCCAAAAAAAAATTTTTTCAACTTTTTTCAATTTTACCCCCGTGGGATATATATTCTACCCAAACACATTTGGAACTCTCCTGGAGTACCCTCACACATATTATTCCCTCATTTAGTGGATATTTTCACAAAAAGTGAAATTTTCAAAAATCCAGAAAATTGGCTGAAAACGACTAAATATCAAGGACTCATTGGGCGAATCGCTCTGGAACTGAAATCGGAATGCTCACTGACATTTCCCCTATCTGAAAGTCTGACGAACGCCGGAAAAATTACTAAGTCCAAAAAAAATTTTTTTTTAACTTTTTTCAATTTTATCCCCGTGGGATATATATTCTACCCACACACATTTGGAACTCTCCTTGGGTACCCTCACACATATTATGCCCTCATTTAGTGGATATTTTCACAAAAAAGTGAAATTTTCAAAAATCCAGAAAATTGGCTGAAAACGACTAAATATCAAGGACTCATTGGGCGAATCGCTCTGGAACTGAAATCGGAATGCTCACTGACATTTCCCCTATCTGAAAGTCTGATAAACGCCGGAAAAATGACTAAGTCCAAGAAAATTTTTTTTAAAACTTTTTTCAATTTTACCCCGTGGGATATATATTCTACCCACACACATTTGGAACTCTCCTGGGGTACCCTCACACATATTATTCCCTCATTTAGTGGATATTTTCACAAAAAAGTGAAATTTTCAAAGATCCCGAAAATTGGCTGAAAACGACTAAATATCAAGGACTCATTGGGCGAATCGCTGTGGAACTGAAATCGGAACGCTCACTGACATTTCCCCTATCTGAAAGTCTGATAAATGCCGGAAAAATTACTAAGTCCAAAAAAAATTTTTTTTCAACTTTTTTCAATTTTATCCCCGTGGGATATATATGCTACCCACACACATTTGGAACTCTCCTGGGGTACCCTCACACATATTATTCTCTCATTTAGTGGATATTTTCACAAAAAAGTGAAATTTTCAAAAATCCACAAAATTGGCTGAAAATGACTAAATATCAAGGACTCATTGATCGAATCGCTCTGGAACTGAAATGGGAACGCTCAGTGACATTTCCCCTATCTGAAAGTCTGATAAACGCCGGAAAAATTACTAAGTCCCAAAAAAAAATTTTTTCAACTTTTTTCAATTTTACCCCCGTGGGATATATATTCTACCCAAACACATTTGGAACTCTCCTGGAGTACCCTCACACATATTATTCCCTCATTTAGTGGATATTTTCACAAAAAGTGAAATTTTCAAAAATCCAGAAAATTGGCTGAAAACGACTAAATATCAAGGACTCATTGGGCGAATCGCTCTGGAACTGAAATCGGAATGCTCACTGACATTTCCCCTATCTGAAAGTCTGACGAACGCCGGAAAAATTACTAAGTCCAAAAAAAATTTTTTTTTAACTTTTTTCAATTTTATCCCCGTGGGATATATATTCTACCCACACACATTTGGAACTCTCCTTGGGTACCCTCACACATATTATGCCCTCATTTAGTGGATATTTTCACAAAAAAGTGAAATTTTCAAAAATCCAGAAAATTGGCTGAAAACGACTAAATATCAAGGACTCATTGGGCGAATCGCTCTGGAACTGAAATCGGAATGCTCACTGACATTTCCCCTATCTGAAAGTCTGATAAACGCCGGAAAAATTAATAAGTCCAAAAAATAATTTTTTTCAACTTTTTTCAATTTTATCTCCTTGGGATATATATACTACCCACACATATTTGGAACTCTCCTGAGGTACCCTCACACATATTATTCCCTCATTTAGTAGATATTTTCACAAAAAAGTGAAATTTTCAAAAATCCAGAAAAATGGCTGAAAACGACTAAATATCAAGGACGCAATGGGCGAAACGATCGGGAACTGAAATCGGAACGCTCAGTGACATTTCCCCTATCTGAAAGTCTGATAAACGCAGGAAAAATGACTAAGTCCAAGAAAAAAAATTTTTGAACTTTTTTCAATTTTACCCCCGTGGGATATATATTCTACTCACACACATTTGGAACTCTCCTGGGGTACCCTCACACATATTATTCCCTCATTTAGTGGATATTTTCACAAAAAAGTGAAATTTTTAAAAATCCAGAAAATTGGCTGAAAACGACTAAATATCAAGGACTCATTGGGCGAATCGCTCTGGAACTGAAATCGCAACGCTCACTGACATTTTCCCTATCTGAAAGTCTGATAAACGCAGGAAAAATGACTAAGTCCAAGAAAATTTTTTTTTTTACTTTTTTCAATTTTACCCCCGTGGGATATATATTCTACTCACACACATTTGGAAATCTCCTGGGGTACCCTCACACATATTATGCCCTCATTTAGTGGATATTTTCACAAAAAAGTGAAATTTTCAAAAATCCAGAAAATTGGCTGAAAACGACTAAATATCAAGGACTCATTGGGCGAATCGCTCTGGAACTGAAATCGGAACGCTCACTGACATTTCCCCTATGTGAAAGTCTGATAAACGCAGGAAAAATGACTAAGTTCAAAAAAAAATTTTTTTTCAACTTTTTTCAATTTTACCCCCGTGGAATATATATTCTACCCACACACATTTGGAACTCTCCTGGGGTACCCTCACACAAATTATTCCCTCATTTAGTGGATGTTTTAACAAAAAAGTGAAATTTTCAAAAATCTGGAAAATTGGCGAAAACGACTAAATATCAAGGACTCATTGGGCGAATCGCTCTGGAACTGAAATCGGAATGCTCACTGACATTTCCCCTATCTGAAAGTCTGATGAATGCCGGAAAAATTACTAAGTCCAAAAAAAATTGTTTTCAACTTTTTTCAATTTTACCCCCGTGGGATATATATTCTACCCACACACATTTGGAACTCTCCTGGGGTACCCTCACACATATTATTCCCTCATTTAGTGGATATTTTCACAAAAAAGTGAAATTTTCAAAAATCCAGAAAATTGGCTGAAAACGACTAAATATCATGGACTCATGGGGCGAATGGCTCTGGAACTGAAAGCGGAACGCTCACTCACATTTCACCTATCTGAAAGTCTGATAAAAGCCGGAAAAATGACTAAGTCTAAAAAAAAAATTTTTTCAACTTTTTTCAATTTTACCCCGTGGGATATATATTCTACCCACACACATTTGGAACTCTCCTGGGGTACCCTCACACATATTATTCCCTCATTTAGTGGATGTTTTCACAAAAAAGTGAAATTTTCAAAAATCCAGAAAATTGGCTGAAAACGACTAAATATCAAGGACTCATGGGGCGAATCGCTCTGGAACTGAAAGCGGAATGCTCACTCATATTTCACCTATGTGAAAGTCTGATAAACGCAGGAAAAATGACTAAGTCCAAGAAAAAAAATTTTTGAACTTTTTTCAATTTTACCCCCGTGGGATATATATTCTACTCACACACATTTGGAACTCTCCTGGGGTACCCTCACACATATTATTCCCTCATTTAGTGGATATTTTCACAAAAAAGTGAAATTTTTAAAAATCCAGAAAATTGGCTGAAAACGACTAAATATCAAGGACTCATTGGGCGAATCGCTCTGGAACTGATATCGCTACGCTCACTGACATTTTCCCTATCTGAAAGCCTGATAAACGCCGGAAAAATTACTAAGTCCAAAAAAAAATTTTTTTTCAACTTTTTTCAATTTTATCCCCGTGGGATATATATTCTGCCCACACAAATTTGGAACTCTCCTGGGGTACCCTCACACATATTATTCTCTCATTTAGTGGATATTTTCACAAAAAAGTGACATTTTCAAAAATCCAGAAAATTGGCTAAAAACGACTAAATATCAAGGACTCATTGGGCAAATCGCTCTGGAACTGAAATCAGAATGCTCACTGACATTTCCCCTATCTGAAAGTCTGATGAACGCCGGAAAAATTACTAAGTCCAAAAAAAATTTTTTTCAACATTTTTCAATTTTATCCCCATGGGATTTATATTCTACCCACACACATTTGGAACACTCCTGGGGTACCCTCACACATATTATTCCCTCATTTAGTGGATATTTTCACAAAAAAGTGAAATTTTCAAAAATCCGGAAAATTGGCCGAAAACGACTAAATATCAAGGACTCATTGGGCGAATCGCTCTCGAACTGAAATCGGAATGCTCACTGACATTTCCCCTATCTGAAAGTCTGATAAACGCCGGAAAAATTAGTAAGTCCAAAAAAAATTTTTTTTCAACTTTTTTGAATTTTACCCCCGTGGGATTTATATTCTACCCACACACATTTGGAACTCTCCTGGGGTACCCTCACACATATTATTCCCTCATTTAGTGGATATTTTCACAAAAAAGTGAAATTTTCAAAAATCCAGAAAATTGGCTGAAAACGACTAAATATCAAGGACTCATTGGTCGTATCGCTCTGGAACTGAAATCGGAATGCTCACTGACATTTCCCTTATCTGAAAGTCTGATGAACGCCGGAAAAATTACTAAGTCCAAAAAAAAATTTTTTTCAATTTTTTTCAATTTTATCCCCGTGGGATATATATTCTACCCACACACATTTGGAACTTTCCTGGGGTACCCTCACACATATTATTCCCTCATTTAGTGGATATTTTCACAAAAAAGTGAAATTTTCAAAAATCCAGAAAATTGGCTGAAAACGACTAAATATCAAGGACTCATTGGGCGAATCGCTCTGGAACTGAAATCGCAATTCTCACTGACATTTCACCTATGTGAAAGTCTGATAAACGCAGGAAAAATGACTAAGTCCAAGAAAATTTTTTTTTTAACTTTTTTCAATTTTACCCCCGTGGGATATATATTCTACTCACACATATTTGGAAATCTCCTGGGGTACCCTCACACATATTATTCCCTCATTTAGTGGATATTTTCACAAAAAAGTGAAATTTTCAAAAATCCAGAAAATTGGCTGAAAACGACTAAATATCATGGACTCATGGGGCGAATGGCTCTGGAACTGAAAGCGGAACGCTCACTCACATTTCCCCTATCTGAAAGTCTGATAAAAGCCGGAAAAATGACTAAGTCCAAAAAAAAAATTTTTTCAACTTTTTTCAATTTTACCCCCGTGGGATATATATTTTACCCACACACATTTGGAACTCTCCTGGGGTACCCTCACACATATTATGCCCTCATTTAGTGGATATTTTCACAAAATAGTGAAATTTTCTAAAAACCAGAAAATTGGCTGAAAACTACTAAATATCAAGGACTCATTGGGCGAATCGCTCTGGAACTGAAATCGGAACGCTCACTGACTTTTCCCCTATGTGAAAGTCTGATAAACGCAGGAAAAATGACTAAGTTCAAAAAAAAATTTTTTTCAACTTTTTTCAATTTTACCCCCGTGGGATATATATTCTACCCACACACATTTGGAACTCTCCTGGGGTACCCTCACACATATTATTCCCTCATTTAGTGGATATTTTCACAAAAAAGTGAAATTTTCAAAAATCCAGAAAATTGGCTGAAAACGACTAAATATCATGGACTCATGGGGCGAATGGCTCTGGAACTGAAAGCGGAACGCTCACTGACATTTCCCCTATCTGAAAGTCTGATGAACGCCGGAAAAATTAATAAGTCCAAAAAAAAATTTTTCAACATTTTTCAATTTTATCCCCGTGGGATTTATATTCTACCCAAAAACATTTGGAACTCTCCTGGGGTACCCTCACACATATTATTCCCTCATTTAGTGGATATTTTCACAAAAAAGTGAAATTTTCAAAAATCCAGAAAATTGGCTGAAAACGACTAAATATCAAGGACTCATGGGGCGAATCGCTCTGGAACTGAAAGCGGAACGCTCACTGACATTTCCCCTATGTGAAAGTCTGATAAACGCAGGAAAAATGACTAAGTTGAAAAAAAAAATTTTTTAAACTTTTTTCAATTTTACCCCCGTGGGATATATATTCTACCCACACACATTTGGAACTCTCCTGGGGTACCCTCACACATATTATTCCCTCATTTAGTGGATATTTTCACAAAAAAGTGAAATTTTCAAAAATCCAGAAAATTGGCTGAAAACGACTAAATATCAAGGACTCATTGGGCGAATCGCTCTGGAACTGAAATCGCAATGCTCACTGACATTTCCCCTATGTGAAAGTCTGATAAACGCAGGAAAAATGACTAAGTTCAAAAAAAAATTTTTTTCAACTTTTTTCAATTTTACACCCGTGGGATATATATTCTACCCACACACATTTGGAACTCTCCTGGGGTACCCTCACACATATTATTCTCTCATTTAAAGGATATTTTCACAAAAAAGTGAAATTTTCAAAAATCCAGAAAATTGGCTGAAAACGACTAAATATCAAGGACTCATTGGGCGAATCGCTCTGGAACTGAAATCGGAATTCTCACTGACATTTCCCCTATCTGAAAGTCTGATGAACGCCGGAAAAATTACTAAGTCCAAAAAAACATTTTTTTCAACTTTTTTCAATTTTATCCCCGTGGGATATATATTCTACCCACACACATTTGGAACTCTCCTGGGGTACCCTCACATATATTATTCCCTCATTTAGTGGATATTTTCACAAAAAAGTGAAATTTTCAAAAATCCAGAAAATTGGCTGAAAACGACTAAATATCAAGGACTCATGGGGCGAATCGCTCTGGAACTGAAAGAGGAACGCTCACTCACATTTCACCTATGTGAAAGTCTGATAAACGCAGGAAAAATGACTAAGTCCAAGAAAAAAAATTTTTGAACTTTTTTCAATTTTACCCCCGTGGGATATATATTCTACTCACACACATTTGGAACTCTCCTGGGGTACCCTCTCACATATTATTCTCTCATTTAGTGGATATTTTCACAAAAAAGTGAAATTTTCAAAAATCCAGAAAATTGTCTGAAAACGACTAAATATCAAGGACTCATTGGGCGAATCGCTCTGGAACTGAAATCGGAATGCTCACTGACATATCCCCTATGTGAAAGTCTGATAAATGCAGGAAAAGTGACTAAGTCCAAAAAAAAAAATTTTTCAACTTTTTTCAATTTTAACCCCCGTGGGATATATATTCTACCCACACACATTTGGAACTCTCCTGGGGTACCCTCACACATTTGGAACTCTCCTGGGGAACCCTCATTTAGTGGATATTTTCACAAAAATGTGAAATTTTTAAAAATCCAGAAAATTGGCTGAAAATGACTAAATATCAAGGACTCATTGGGCGAATCACTCTGGAACTGAAATCTGAACGCTCACTGACTTTTCCCCTATCTGAAATTCTGATAAAAGCCGGAAAAATTACGAAGTCCAAAAAAAATTTTTTTTCAACTTTTTTCAATTTTACCCCCGTGGGATATATATTCTACCAACACACATTTGGAACTCTCGTGGGGTACCCTCACACATATTATTCTCTCATTTAGTGGATATTTTCACAAAAAAAGTGAAATTTTCAAAAATCCAGAAAATTGGCTGAAAACGACTAAATATCAAGGACTCATTGGGCGAATCGCTCTGGAACTGAAATCGGAACGCTCACTGACATTTCCCCTATGTGAAAGTCTGATAAACGCAGGAAAAATGACTAAGTCCAAAAAAAAAATTTTTTTTCAACTTTTTTCAATTTTATCCCCGTGGGATATATATTCTACCCACACACATTTGGAACTCTCCTGGGGTACCCTCACACATATTATGCCCTCATTTAGTAGATATTTTCACAAAAAAAGTGAAATCTTCAAAAATCCAGAAAATTGGCTGAAAACGACTAAATATCAAGGACTCATTGGGCGAATCACTCTGGAACTGAAATCTGAACGCTCACTGACATTTCCCCTATCTGAAAGTCTGATAAACGCCGGAAAAATGACTAAGTTCAAAAAAAATTTTTTTTCAACTTTTTTCAATTTTACCCCCGTGGGATATATATTCTACCCACACACATTTGAAACTCTCCTGGGGTACCCTCACACATATTATTCCCTCTTTTAGTGGATATTTTCACAAAAAAGTGAAATTTTCAAAAAACCAAAAAATTGGCTGAAAACGACTAAATATCAAGGACTCATTGGGCGAATCGCTCTGGAACTGAAATCAGAACGCTCACTGACATTTCCCCTATCTGTGAAAGTCTGATAAATGCCGGAAAAATTACTAAGTCCCAAAAAAAAATGTTTTCAACTTTTTTCAATTTTACCCCCGTGGGATATATATTCTACCCACACACATTTGGAACTCTCCTGGGGTACCCTCACACATTTTATTCTCTCATTTAGTGATTATTTTCACAAAAAAGTGAAATTTTCAAAAATCCAGAAAATTGGCTGAAAATGACTAAATATCAAGGACACATTGGGCGAATCGCTCTGGAACTGAAATCTGAACGCTCACTGACCTTTCCCCTATCTGAAAGTCTGATAAATGCCGGAAAAATTATTAAGTCCAAAAAAAATTTTTTTTAAACTTTTTTTCAATTTTACCCCCGTGGGATATATATTCTACCCACACACATTTGGAACTCTCCTGGGGTACCCTGACACATATTATTCTCTCATTTAGTGGATATTTTCACAAAAAAGTGAAATTTTCAAAAATCCAGAAAATTGGCTGAAAACGACTAAATATCATGGACTCATTGGGCGAATCGCTCTGGAACTGAAATCGGAACGCTCACTGACATTTCCCCTATGTGAAAGTGTGGTAAACGCCGGAAAAATGACTACGTCCAAAAAAAAAAATTTTTTCAACTTTTTTCAATTTTATCCCCGTGGGATATATATTCTACCCACACACATTTGGAACTCTCCTGGGGTACCCTCACACATATTATGCCCTCATTTAGTGGATATTTTCACAAAAAAGTGAAATTTTCAAAAATCCAGAAAATTGGCTGAAAACGACTAAATATCAAGGACTCATTGGGCGAATCGCTCTGGAACTGTAATCGGAACGCTCACTGACATTTTCCCTATCTGAAAGTCTGATAAACAGCGGAAAAATTACTAAGTCCAAAAAAAAATTTTTTTTCAACTTTTTTCAATTTTATCCCCGTGGGATATATATTCTACCCACACACATTTGGAACTCTCCTGGGGTACCCTCACACATATTATTCCCTCATTTAGTGGATATTTTCACAAAAAAGTGAAATTTTCAAAAATTCAGAAAATTGGCTGAAAACGAATAAATATCAAGTACTCATTGGGCGAATCGCTCTGGAACTGAAATCTGAACGCTCACTGACATTTCCCCTATGTGAAAGTCTGATAAACGCAGGAAAAATGACTAAGTCCAAAAAAAAAAAGTTTTCAACTTTTTTCAATTTTACCCCCGTGGGATTTATATTCTACCCACACACATTTGGAACTCTCCTGGGGTACCCTCACACATTTGGAACTCTCCTGGGGAACCCTCATTTAGTGGATATTTTCACAAAAATGTGAAATTTTTAAAAATCCAGAAAATTGGCTGAAAATGACTAAATATCAAGGACTCATTGGGCGAATCACTCTGGAACTGAAATCTGAACGCTCACTGACTTTTCCCCTATCTGAAAGTCTGATAAAAGCCGGAAAAATTACGAAGTCCAAAAAAAATTTTTTTTCAACTTTTTTCAATTTTACCCCCGTGGGATATATATTCTACCAACACACATTTGGAACTCTCGTGGGGTACCCTCACACATATTATTCTCTCATTTAGTGGATATTTTCACAAAAAAAGTGAAATTTTCAAAAATCCAGAAAATTGGCTGAAAACGACTAAATATCAAGGACTCATTGGGCGAATCGCTCTGGAACTGAAATCGGAACGCTCACTGACATTTCCCCTATGTGAAAGTCTGATAAACGCAGGAAAAATGACTAAGTCCAAAAAAAAAATTTTTTTTCAACTTTTTTCAATTTTATCCCCGTGGGATATATATTCTACCCACACACATTTGGAACTCTCCTGGGGTACCCTCACACATATTATGCCCTCATTTAGTAGATATTTTCACAAAAAAAGTGAAATTTTCAAAAATCCAGAAAATTGGCTGAAAACGACTAAATATCAAGGACTCATTGGGCGAATCACTCTGGAACTGAAATCTGAACGCTCACTGACATTTCCCCTATCTGAAAGTCTGATAAACGCCGGAAAAATGACTAAGTTCAAAAAAAAATTTTTTTCAACTTTTTTCAATTTTACCCCCGTGGGATATATATTCTACCCACACACATTTGAAAGTCTCCTGGGGTACCCTCACACATATTATTCCCTCTTTTAGTGGATATTTTCACAAAAAAGTGAAATTTTCAAAAAACCAAAAAATTGGCTGAAAACGACTAAATATCAAGGACTCATTGGGCGAATCGCTCTGGAACTGAAATCGGAACGCTCACTGACATTTCCCCTATCTGTGAAAGTCTGATAAATGCCGGAAAAATTACTAAGTCCCAAAAAAAAATGTTTTCAACTTTTTTCAATTTTACCCCCGTGGGATATATATTCTACCCACACACATTTGGAACTCTCCTGGGGTACCCTCACACATTTTATTCTCTCATTTAGTGATTATTTTCACAAAAAAGTGAAATTTTCAAAAATCCAGAAAATTGGCTGAAAATGACTAAATATCAAGGACTCATTGGGCGAATCGCTCTGGAACTGAAATCTGAACGCTCACTGACCTTTCCCCTATCTGAAAGTCTGATAAATGCTGGAAAAATTATTAAGTCCAAAAAAAATTTTTTTTAAACTTTTTTTCAATTTTACCCCCGTGGGATATATATTCTACCCACACACATTTGGAACTCTCCTGGGGTACCCTGACACATATTATTCTCTCATTTAGTGGATATTTTCACAAAAAAGTGAAATTTTCAAAAATCCAGAAAATTGGCTGAAAACGACTAAATATCATGGACTCATTGGGCGAATCGCTCTGGAACTGAAATCGGAACGCTCACTGACATTTCCCCTATGTGAAAGTGTGGTAAACGCCGGAAAAATGACTACGTCCAAAAAAAAAAATTTTTCAACTTTTTTCAATTTTATCCCCGTGGGATATATATTCTACCCACACACATTTGGAACTCTCCTGGGGTACCCTCACACATATTATGCCCTCATTTAGTGGATATTTTCACAAAAAAGTGAAATTTTCAAAAATCCAGAAAATTGGCTGAAAACGACTAAATATCAAGGACTCATTGGGCGAATCGCTCTGGAACTGTAATCGGAACGCTCACTGACATTTTCCCTATCTGAAAGTCTGATAAACAGCGGAAAAATTACTAAGTCCAAAAAAAAATTTTTTTTCAACTTTTTTCAATTTTATCCCCGTGGGATATATATTCTACCCACACACATTTGGAACTCTCCTGGGGTACCCTCACACATATTATTCCCTCATTTAGTGGATATTTTCACAAAAAAGTGAAATTTTCAAAAATCCAGAAAATTGGCTGAAAATGACTAAATATCATGGACACATTGGGCGAATCGCTCTGGAACTGAAATCGGAACGCTCACTGACATTTCCCCTATGTGAAAGTCTGATAAACGTAGGAAAAATGACTAAGTCCAAAAAAAAAAATTTTTCAACTTTTTTAAATTTTATCCCCGTGGGATATATATTCTACCCACACACATTTGGAACTCTCCTGGGGTACCCTCACACATTTGGAACTCTCCTGGGGAACCCTCATTTAGTGGATATTTTCACAAAAATGTGAAATTTTTAAAAATCCAGAAAATTGGATGAAAATGACTAAATATCAAGGACTCATTGGGCGAATCACTCTGGAACTGAACTCTGAACGCTCACTGACTTTTCCCCTATCTGAAAGTCTGATAAAAGCCGGAAAAATTACGAAGTCCAGAAAAAATTTTTTTTCAACTTTTTTCAATTTTACCCCCGTGGGATATATATTCTACCCACACACATTTGGAACTCTCGTGGTGTACCCTCACACATATTATTCTCTCATTTAGTGGATATTTTCACAAAAAAAGTGAAATTTTCAAAAATCCAGAAAATTGGCTGAAAACGACTAAATATCAAGGACTCATTGGGCGAATCGCTCTGGAACTGAAATCGGAACGCTCACTGACATTTCCCCTATGTGAAAGTCTGATAAACGCAGGAAAAATGACTAAGTTCAAAAAGAATTTTTTTTCAACTTTTTTCAATTTTATCCCCGTGGGATATATATTCTACCCACACACATTTGGAACTCTCCTGGGGTACCCTCACACATATTATGCCCTCATTTAGTAGATATTTTCACAAAAAAGTGAAATTTTCAAAAAACCAAAAAATTGGCTGAAAACGACTAAATATCAAGGACTCATTGGGCAAATCGCTCTGGAACTGAAATCTGAACGCTCACTGACATTTCCCCTATCTGAAAGTCTGATGAACGCCGGAAAAATTAGTAAGTCCAAAAAAAAATTTTTTTCAACTTTTTTCAATTTTATCCCCGTGGGATATATATTCTACCCACACACATTTGGAACTCTCCTGGGGTACCCTCACACATATTATGCCCTCATTTAGTGGATATTTTGCACAAAAAAGTGAAATTTTCAAAAATCCAGAAAATTGGCTGAAAACGACTAAATATCAAGGACTCATTGGGCGAATCGCTCTGGAACTGTAATCGGAACGCTCACTGACATTTTCCCTATCTGAAAGTCTGATAAACAGCGGAAAAATTACTAAGTCCAAAAAAAATTTTTTTTTCAACTTTTTTCAATTTTACCCCCGTGGGATATATATTCTACCCACACACATTTGGAACTCTCCTGGCGTACCCTCACACATATTATTCCCTCATTTAGTGGATATTTTCACAAAAAAGTGAAATTTTCAAAAATCCAGAAAATTGGCTGAAAACGACTAAATATCAAGGACTCATTGGGCGAATCACTCTGGAGCTGAAATCTGAACGCTCACTGACCTTTCCCCTATCTGAAAGTCTGATAAATGCCGGAAAAATTACTAAGTCCAAAAACAAATTTTTTTCAACTTTTTACAATTTTACCCCTGTGGGATATATATTCTACCCACACACATTTGGAACTCTCCTGGGGTACCCTCACACATATTATTCTCTCATTTAGTGGATATTTTCACAAAAAAGTGAAATTTTCAAAAATCCAGAAAATTGGCTGAAAACGACTAAATATCAAGGACTCATTGGGCGAATCGCTCTGGAACTGTAATCGGAACGCTCACTGACATTTTCCCTATCTGAAAGTCTGATAAACAGCGGAAAAATTACTAAGTCCAAAAAAAATTTTTTTTTTAACTTTTTTCAATTTTACCCCCGTGGGATATATATTCTATCCACACACATTTGGAACTCTCCTGGGGTACCCTCACACATATTATTCCCTCATTTAGTGGATATTTTCACAAAAAAGTGAAATTTTCAAAAATCCAGAAAATTGGCTGAAAACGACTAAATATCAAGGACTCATTGGGCGAATCGCTCTGGAACTGAAATCTGAATGCTCACTGACATTTCCCCTATCTGAAAGCCTGATAAACGCCGGAAAAATTAAGCTAAAAAAAAAATTTTTTTCAACTTTTTTCAATTTTACCCCCGTGGGATATATATTCTACCCACACACATTTGGAACTCTCCTGGGGTACCTTAACACATATTATTCTCTCATTTAGTGGATATTTTCACAAAAAAGTGAAATTTTCAAAAATCAAGAAAATTGGCTGAAAACGACTAAATATCAAGGACTCATTGGGCGAATCGCTCTGGAACTGAAATCTGAACACTCACTGACATTTCCCCTATCTGAAAGTCTGATAAATGCCGGAAAAATTACTAAGTCGAAAAAAAAAATTTTTTAAACTTTTTTCAACTTTACCCCCGTGGGATATATATTCTACCCACACACATTTGGAACTCTCCTGGGGTACCCTCACACATATTATTCTCTCATTTAGTGGATATTTTCACAAAAAAGTGAAATTTTCAAAAATCCAGAAAATTGGCTGAAAATGACTAAATATCAAGGACTCATTGGGCGAATCGCTCTGGAACTGAAATCTGAATGCTCACTGACATTTCCCCTATCTGAAAGTCTGAGAAACGCCGGAAAAATTAAGTAAAAAAAAAAAATTTTTTCAACTTTTTTCAATTTTACCCCCGTGGGATATATATTCTACCCACACACATTTGGAACTCTCCTGGGGTACCCCCACACATATTATTCCCTCATTTAGTGGATATTTTCACAAAAAAGTGAAATTTTCAAAAATACAGAAAATTGGCTGAAAACGACTAAATATCAAGGACTCATTGAGCGAATCGCTCTGGAACTGAAATCTGAACGCTCACTGACATTTCCCCTATCTGAAAGTCTGATAAACGCCGGAAAAATGACTAAGTTCAAAAAAAAATTTTTTTCAACTTTTTTCAATTTTACCCCCGTGGGATATATATTCTACCCACACACATTTGGAACTCTCCTGGGGTACCCTCACACATATTATTCTCTCATTTAGTGGATATTTTCACAAAAAAGTGAAATTTTCAAAAATCCAGAAAATTGGCTGACAACGACTAAATATCAAGGACTCATTGGGCGAATCGCTCTGGAACTGAAATCGGAATGCTCACTGACATTTCCCCTATGTGAAAGTTTGATAAACGCAGGAAAAATGACTAAGTCCAAAAAAAAAAATTTTTCAACTTTTTTCAATTTTATGACCGTGGGATATATATTCTACCCACACACATTTGGAACTCTCTCTCATTTAGTGGATATTTTCACAAAACAGTGAAATTTTCAAAAATCCAGAAATTGGCTGAAAATGACAAAATATCAAGGACTCATTGGGCGAATCGCTCTGGAACTGAAATCGGAATGCTCACTGACATTTCCCCTATTTGAAAGTCTGATAAACACAGGAAAAATGACTAAGTCCAATTTTATCTCCGTGGGATATATATTCTACCCACACACATTTGGAACTCTCCTGGGGTACCCTCACACATATTATTCTCTCATTTAGTGGATATTTTCACAAAAAAAGTGAAATTTTCAAAAATCCAGAAAATTGGCTGAAAATGACTAAATATCATGGACACATTGGGCGAATCGCTCTGGAACTGAAATCGGAACGCTCACTGACATTTCCCCTATGTGAAAGTCTGATAAACGTAGGAAAAATGACTAAGTCCAAAAAAAAAATTTTTTCAACTTTTTTCAATTTTATGACCGTGGGATATATATTCTACCCACACACATTTGGAACTCTCCTGGGGTACCCTCACACATATTATTCTCTCATTTAGTGGATATTTTCACAAAACAGTGAAATTTTCAAAAATCCAGAAAATTGGCTGAAAACGACTAAATATCCAGGACTCATTGGGCAAATCGCTCTGGAACTGAAATCTGAACGCTCTCTGACATTTCCCCTATCTGAAAGTCTGATAAATGCCGGAAAAATTACTAAGTCCAAAAAAAAATTTTTTTCAACTTTTTTCAATTTTACCCCAGTGGGATATATATTCTACCCATACACATTTGGAACTCTCCTGGGGTACCCTCACACATATTATTCTCTCATTTAGTGGATATTTTCACAAAAAAGTGAAATTTTCAAAAATCCAGAAAATTGGCTGAAAACGACTAAATAGCAACGACTCATTGGGCGAATCACTCTGGAACTGAAATCTGAACGCTCACTGACCTTTCCCCTATCTGAAAGTCTGATAAATGCCGGAAAAATTACTAAGTCCAAAAACAAATTTTTTTCAACTTTTTACAATTTTACCCCTGTGGGATATATATTCTACCCACACACATTTGGAACTCTCCTGGGGTACCCTCACACATATTATTCTCTCATTTAGTGGATATTTTCACAAAAAAGTGAAATTTTCAAAAATCCAGAAAATTGGCTGAAAACGACTAAATATCAAGGACTCATTGGGCGAATCGCTCTGGAACTGTAATCGGAACGCTCACTGACATTTTCCCTATCTGAAAGTCTGATAAACAGCGGAAAAATTACTAAGTCCAAAAAAAAATTTTTTTTTAACTTTTTTCAATTTTACCCCCGTGGGATATATATTCTATCCACACACATTTGGAACTCTCCTGGGGTACCCTCACACATATTATTCCCTCATTTAGTGGATATTTTCACAAAAAAGTGAAATTTTCAAAAATCCAGAAAATTAGCTGAAAACGACTAAATATCAAGGACTCATTGGGCGAATCGCTCTGGAACTGAAATCGGAATGCTCACTGACATTTCCCCTATCTGAAAGTCTGATGAACGCCGGAAAAATTACTAAGTCCAAAAAAAAATTTTTTTCAACTTTTTTCAATTTTATCCCCGTGGGAAATATATTCTACCCACAAACATTTGGAACTCTCCTGGGGTACCCTCACACATATTATGTCCTCATTTAGTGGATATTTTCACAAAAAAGTGAAATTTTAAAAAATCCAGAAAATTGGCTGAAAACGACTAAATATCAAGGACTCATTGGGCGAATCGCTCTGGAACTGAAATCGGAACGCTCACTGACATTTTCCCTATCTGAAAGTCTGATAAACGCCGGAAAAATTAAGCTAAAAAAAAAATTTTTTTCAACTCTTTTCAATTTTACCCCCGTGGGATATATATTCTACCCACACACATTTGGAACTCTCCTGGGGTACCTTAACACATATTATTCTCTCATTTAGTGGATATTTTCACAAAAAAGTGAAATTTTCAAAAATACAGAAAATTGGCTGAAAACGACTAAATATCAAGGACTCATTGAGCGAATCGCTCTGGAACTGAAATCTGAACGCTCACTGACATTTCCCCTATCTGAAAGTCTGATAAACGCCGGAAAAATTACTAAGTCCAAAAAAAATTTTTATTTCAACTTTTTTCAATTTTATCCCCGTGGGATATATATTCTACCCACACACATTTGGAACTCTCTCTCATTTAGTGGATATTTTCACAAAACAGTGAAATTTTCAAAAATCCAGAAATTGGCTGAAAATGACAAAATATCAAGGACTCATTGGGCGAATCGCTCTGGAACTGAAATCTGAACGCTCACTGACCTTTCCCCTATCTGAAAGTCTGATAAATGCCGGAAAAATTACTAAGTCCAAAAACAAATTTTTTTCAACTTTTTACAATTTTACCCCTGTGGGATATATATTCTACCCACACACATTTGGAACTCTCCTGGGGTACCCTCACACATATTATTCTCTCATTTAGTGGATATTTTCACAAAAAAGTGAAATTTTCAAAAATCCAGAAAATTGGCTGAAAACGACTAAATATCAAGGACTCATTGGGCGAATCGCTCTGGAACTGTAATCGGAACGCTCACTGACATTTTCCCTATCTGAAAGTCTGATAAACAGCGGAAAAATTACTAAGTCCAAAAAAAAAATTTTTTTTAACTTTTTTCAATTTTACCCCCGTGGGATATATATTCTATCCACACACATTTGGAACTCTCCTGGGGTACCCTCACACATATTATTCCCTCATTTAGTGGATATTTTCACAAAAAAGTGAAATTTTCAAAAATCCAGAAAATTAGCTGAAAACGACTAAATATCAAGGACTCATTGGGCGAATCGCTCTGGAACTGAAATCGGAATGCTCACTGACATTTCCCCTATCTGAAAGTCTGATGAACGCCGGAAAAATTACTAAGTTCAAAAAAAAATTTTTTTCAACTTTTTTCAATTTTATCCCCGTGGGAAATATATTCTACCCACAAACATTTGGAACTCTCCTGGGGTACCCTCACACATATTATGTCCTCATTTAGTGGATATTTTCACAAAAAAGTGAAATTTTAAAAAATCCAGAAAATTGGCTGAAAACGACTAAATATCAAGGACTCATTGGGCGAATCGCTCTGGAACTGAAATCGGAACGCTCACTGACATTTTCCCTATCTGAAAGTCTGATAAACGCCGGAAAAATTAAGCTAAAAAAAAAATTTTTTTCAACTCTTTTCAATTTTACCCCCGTGGGATATATATTCTACCCACACACATTTGGAACTCTCCTGGTGTACCCTCACACATATTATTCCCTCATTTAGTGGATATTTTCACAAAAAAGTGAAATTTTCAAAAATCCGGAAAATTGGCTGACAACGACTAAATATCAAGGACTCATTGGGCGAATCGCTCTGGAACTGAAATCGGAACCCTCACTGACATTTCCCCTATGTGAAAGTCTGATAAACGCAGGAAAAATGACTAAGTCCAAAAAAAAAAATTTTTCAACTTTTTTCAATTTTATGACCGTGGGATATATATTCTACCCACACACATTTGGAACTCTCCTGGGGTACCCTCACACATATTATTCTCTCATTTAGTGGATATTTTCACAAAACAGTGAAATTTTCAAAAAGTCAGAAAATTGGCTGAAAACGACCAAATACCTAGGACTCATTGGGCGAATCGCTCTGGAACTGAAATCGGGACGCTCACTGACATTTCCCCTATCTGAAAGTCTGATAAACGCCGGAAAAATGACTAAGTCCAAAAAAAAAAATTTTTCAACTTTTTTCAATTTTATGACCGTGGGATATATATTCTACCCACACACATTTGGAACTCTCTCTCATTTAGTGGATATTTTCACAAAACAGTGAAATTTTCAAAAATCCAGAAATTGGCTGAAAATGACAAAATATCAAGGACTCATTGGGCGAATCGCTCTGGAACTGAAATCGGAATGCTCACTGACATTTCCCCTATGTGAAAGTCTGATAAACACAGGAAAAATGACTAAGTCCAATTTTATCTCCGTGGGATATATATTCTACCCACACACATTTGGAACTCTCCTGGGGTACCCTCACACATATTATTCCCTCATTTAGAGGATATTTTCACAAAAAAGTGAAATTTTCAAAAATCCAGAAAATTGGCTGAAAACGACTAAATATCAAGGACTCATTGGGCGAATCGCTCTGGAACTGAAATCTGAACGCTCATTGACATCTCCCCTATCTGAAAGTCTGATAAACGCCGGAAAAATGACTAAGTTCAGAAAAAAATTTTTTTCAACTTTTTTCAATTTTACCCCCGTGGGATATATATTCTACCCACACACATTTGGAACTCTCCTGGGGTACCCTCACACATATTATTCCCTCATTTAGTGGATATTTTCACAAAAAAGTGAAATTTTGAAAAATCCAGAAAATTGGCTGAAAACGACTAAATATCAAGGACTCATTGGGCGAATCGCTCTGGAACTGAAATCTGAATGCTCACTGACATTTCCCCTATCTGAAAGTCTGATAAATGCCGGAAAAATTACTAAGTCCAAAAAAAAAATTTTTTAAACTTTTTTAAATTTTACCCCCGTGGGATATATATTCTACCCACACACATTTGGAACTCTCCTGGGGTACCCTCACACATATTATTCTCTCATTTAGTGGATATTTTCACAAAAAAGTGAAATTTTCAAAAATCCAGAAAATTGGCTGAAAACGACTAAATAGCAAGGACTCATTGGGCGAATCGCTCTGGAACTGAAATCGGAACCCTCACTGACATTTCCCCTATGTGAAAGTCTGATAAACGCAGGAAAAATGACTAAGTCCAAAAAAAAAAATTTTTCAACTTTTTTCAATTTTATGACCGTGGGATATATATTCTATCCACACACATTTGGAACTCTCCTGGGGTACCCTCACACATATTATTCTCTCATTTAGTGGATATTTTCACAAAAAAGTGAAATTTTCAAAAATCCAGAAAATTGGCTGAAAACGACTAAATATCAAGGACTCATTGGGCGAATCGCTCTGGAACTGAAATCTGAACACTCACTGACATTTCCCCTATCTGAAAGTCTGATAAATGCCGGAAAAATTACTAAGTCGAAAAAAAAAAAAATTTTAAACTTTTTTCAACTTTACCCCCGTGGGATATATATTCTACCCACACACATTTGGAACTCTCCTGGGGTACCCTCACACATATTATTCTCTCATTTAGTGGATATTTTCACAAAAAAGTGAAATTTTCAAAAATCCAGAAAATTGGCTGAAAACGACAAAATATCAAGGACTCATTGGGCGAATCACTCTGGAACTGAAATCGGAACGCTCACTGACATTTCCCCTATGTGAAAGTCTGATAAACGCAGGAAAAATGACTAAGTCCAAAAAAAAAAAATTTTTCAACTTTTTTCAATTTTATCTCCGTGGGATATATATTCTACCAACACACATTTGGAACTCTTCTGGGTACCCTCACACATATTATGCCCTCATTAAGTGGATATTTTCACAAAAAAGTGAAATTTTCAAAAATCCAGAAAATTGGGTGAAAACGACTAAATATCAAGGACTCATTGGGCGAATCGCTCTGGAACTGAAATCGGGACGCTCACTGACATTTCCCCTATCTGAAAGTCTGATAAACGCCGGAAAAATGACTAAGTCCAAAAAAATTTTTTTCAACTTTTTTCAATTTTACCCCTGTGGGATATATATTCTACCCAAACACATTTGAAACTCTCCTGGGGTACCCTCACACATATTATTCTCTCATTTAGTGGATATTTTCACAAAACAGTGAAATTTTCAAAAAGTCAGAAAATTGGCTGAAAACGACTAAATACCTAGGACTCATTGGGCGAATCGCTCTGGAACTGAAATCTGAACGCTCTCTGACATTTCCCCTATCTGAAAGTCTGATAAACGCAGGAAAAATGACTAAGTCCAAAAAAAAAAATTTTTCAACTTTTTTCAATTTTATGACCGTGGGATATATATTCTACCCACACACATTTGGAACTCTCCTGGGGTACCCTCACACATATTATTCTCTCATTTAGTGGATATTTTCACAAAACAGTGAAATTTTCAAAAATCCAGAAAATTGGCTGAAAACGACAAAATATCAAGGACTCATTGGGCGAATCACTCTGGAACTGAAATGGAAACGCTCACTGACATTTCCCCTATGTGAAAGTCTGATAAACGCAGGAAAAATGACTAAGTCCAAAAAAAATAATTTTTCAACTTTTTTCAATTTTACCCCTGTGGGATATATATTCTACCCAAACACATTTGGAACTCTCCTGGGGTACCCTCACACATATTATTCCCTCATTTAGTGGATATTTTCACAAAAAAGTGAAATTTTCAAAAATCCAGAAAATTGGCTGAAAACGACTAAATATCAAGGACTCATTGGGCGAATCGCTCTGGAACTGAAATCAGAACGCTCACTGACATTTCCCCTATCTGAAAGTCTGATAAACGCCGGAAAAATGACTAAGTCCCCAAAAAATTTTTTTTCAACTTTTTTCAATTTTACCCCTGTGGGATATATATTCTACCCAAACACATTTGGAACTCTCCTGGGGTACCCTCACACATATTATTCCCTCATTTAGTGGATATTTTCAGAAAAAAAGTGAAATTTTCAAAAATCCAGAAAATTGGCTGAAAACGACTAAATATCAAGGACTCATTAGGCGAATCACTCTGGAACTGAAATCAGAACGCTCACTGACATTTCCGCTATCTGAAAGTCTGATAAACGCCGGAAAAATGACTAAGTCCCCAAAAAAAATTTTTTCAACTTTTTTCAATTTTACCCCTGTGGGATATATATTCTACCCAAACACATTTGGAACTCTCCTGGGGTACCCTCACACATATTATTCCCTCATTTAGTGGATATTTTCACAAAAAAGTGAAATTTTCAAAAATCCAGAAAATTGGCTGAAAACGAATAAATATCAAGGACTCATAGGGCGAATCGCTCTGGAACTGAAATCTGAACTCTCACTTACATTTTCCCTATCTGAAAGTCTGATAAACGCTGGAAAAATGACTAACTCCAAAAAAAATTTTAAACTTTTTTCAACTTTACCCCCGTGGGATATATATTCTACCCACACACATTTGGAACTCTCCTTGGGTACCCTCACACATATTCTTCCCTCATTTAGTGGATATTTTCACAAAAAAGTGAAATTTTCAAAAATCCAGAAAATTGGCTGAAAACGACTAAATATCAAGGACTCATTGGGCGAATCGCTCTGGAACTGAAATCGGAACGCTCACTCACATTTCCCCTATCTGAAAGTCTGATAAACGCCGGAAAAATGAGTAAGTCCCAAAAAAATTTTTTTTCAACTTTTTTCAATTTTACCCCCGTGGGATATATATTCTACCCACACACATTTGGAACTCTCCTGGGGTACCCTCACACATATTCTTCCCTCATTTAGTGGATATTTTCACAAAAAAGTGAAATTTTCAAAAATCCAGAAAATTGGCTGAAAACGACTAAATATCAAGGACTCATTGGGCGAATCGCTCTGGAACTGAAATCGGAACGCTCACTGACAATTCCCCTATCTGAAAGTCTGATAAACGACGGAAAAATTACTAAGTCCCAAAAAAAAATTTTTTAAACTTTTTTCAATTTTACCCCCGTGGGATATATATTCTACCCACACACATTTGGAACTCTCCTGGGATACCCTCACACATATTATTCTCTCATTTAGTGGATATTTTGCACAAAAAAGTGAAATTTTCAAAAATCCAGAAAATTGGCTGAAAACGACTAAATATCAAGGACGCATTGGGCAAATCGCTCTGGAACTGAAATCAGAATGCTCACTGACATTTCCCCTATCTGAAAGTCTGATAAATGCCGGAAAAATTACTAAGTCCAAAAAAAAATTTTTTTAAACTTTTTTCAATTTTACCCCCGTGGGATATATATTCTACCCACACACATTTGGAACTCTCCTGGGGTACCCTCACACATATTATTCTCTCATTTAGTGGATATTCTGCACAAAAAAGTGAAATTTTCAAAAATCCAGAAAATTGGCTGAAAACGACTAAATATCAAGGACGCATTGGGCAAATGGCTCTGGAACTGAAATCGGAACGCTCACTGACATTTCCCCTATGTGAAAGTCTGATAAACGCCGGAAAAATGACTAAGTTCCAAAAAAAAATGTTTTCAACTTTTTTCAATTTTACCCCCGTGGGATATATATTCTACCCACACACATTTGGAACTCTCCTGGGGTACCCTCACACATATTATTCTCTCATTTAGTGGATATTTTCACAAAAAAGTGAAATTTTCAAAAATCCAGAAAATTGGCTGAAAATGACTAAATATCAAGGACTCATTAGGCGAATCACTCTGGAACTGAAATCGGAACGATCACTGACATTTCCCCTATCTGAAAGTCTGATACACGCCGGAAAAATGACTAAGTTCCAAAAAAAAATTTTTTAAACTTTTTTCAATTTTACCCCCGTGGGATATATACTCTACCCACACACATTTGGAACTCTCCTGGGGTACCCTCACACATATTATTCCGTCATTTATTGGATATTTTCACAAAAAAGTGAAATTTTCCAAAATCCAGAAAATTGGCTGAAAACGACTAAATATCAAGGACTCTTTGGGCGAATCGCTCTGGAACTGAAATCAGAATGCTCACTGACATTTCCCCTATCTGAAAGTCTGATAAATGCCGGAAAAATTACTAAGTCCAAAAAAAAATTTCTTTAAACTTTTTTCAATTTTACCCCCGTGGGATATATATTCTACCCACACACATTTGGAACTCTCCTGGGGTACCCTCACACATATTATTCCCTCATTTAGTGGATATTTTCACAAAAAAGTGAAATTTTCAAAAATCCAGAAAATTGGCTGAAAACGACTAAATATCAAGGACTCATTGGGCGAATCTCTCTGGAACTGAAATCGGAACGCTCACTGACATTTCCCCTATGTGAAAGTCTGATAAACGCCGGAAAAATGACTAAGTTCAAAAAAAAATTTTTTTCAACTTTTTTCAATTTTACCCCCGTGGGATATATATTCTACCCACACACATTTGGAACTCTCCTGGGGTACCCTCTCACATATTATTCCGTCATTTAGTGGATATTTTCCCAAAAAAGTGAAATTTTTAAAAATCCAGAAAATTGCCTGAAAACGACTAAATATCAAGGACTCATTGGGCGAATCACTCTGGAACTGAAATCGGAACGCTCACTGACATTTCCCCTATCTGAAAGTCTGATAAACGCCGGAAAAATTACTAAGTCCAAAAAAAAATTTTTTTCAACTTTTTTCAATTTTATCCCCGTGGAATTTATATTCTACCCACACACATTTGGAACTCTCCTGGGGTACCCTCACACATATTATTCCCTCATTTAGTGGATATTTTCACAAAAAAGTGAAATTTTCAAAAATCCAGAAAATTGGCTGAAAACGACTAAATATCCAGGACTCATTGGGCAAATCACTCTGGAACTGAAATCTGAACGCTCTCTGACATTTCCCCTATCTGAAAGTCTGATAAATGCCGGAAAAATTACTAAGTCCAAAAAAAAATTTTTTTCAACTTTTTTCTATTTTACCCCCGTGGGATATATATTCTACCCACACACATTTGGAACTCTCCTGGGGTACCCTCACACATATTATTCTCTCATTTAGTGGATATTTTCACAAAAAAAGTGAAATTTTCAAAAATCCAGAAAATTGGCTGAAAATGACTAAATATCATGGACACATTGGGCGAATCGCTCTGGAACTGAAATCGGAACGCTCACTGACATTTCCCCTATGTGAAAGTCTGATAAACGCAGGAAAAATGACTAGGTCCAAAAAAAAAAATTTTTCAACTTTTTTCAATTTTATGACCTTGGGATATATATTCTACCCACACACATTTGGAACTCTCCTGGGGTACCCTCACACATACTATTCTCTCATTTAGTGGATATTTTCACAAAACAGTGAAATTTTCAAAAATCCAGAAAATTGGCTGAAAACGACAAAATATCAAGGACTCATTGGGCGAATCACTCTGGAACTGAAATCGGAACGCTCACTGACATTTCCCCTATGTGAAAGTCTGATAAACGCAGGAAAAATGACTAAGTCCAAAAAAAAAAATTTTTCAACTTTTTTTCAATTCTATCTCCGTGGGATATATATTCTACCCACACACATTTGGAACACACATATTATGCCCTCATTTAGTGGATATTTTCACAAAAAAGTGAAATTTTCAAAAATCCAGAAAATTGGCTGAAAACGACTAAATATCAAGGACTCATTAGGCGAATCACTCTGGAACTGAAATCGGAACGATCACTGACATTTCCCCAATCTGAAAGTCTGATACACGCCGGAAAAATGACTAAGTTCAAAAAAAAAATTTTTTCAACTTTTTTAAATTTTACCCCCGTGGGATATATACTCTACCCACACATATTTGGAACTCTCCTGGGGTACCCTCACACATATTATTCCCTCATTTAGTGGATATTTTCACAAAAAAGTGAAATTTTCAAAAATCCAGAAAATTATCTGAAAACGACTAAATATCAAGGACTCATTGGGCGAATCGCTCTGGAACTGAAATCTGAACGCTCACTGACATTTCCCCTATCTGAAAGTCTGATAAATGCCAGAAAAATTACTAAGTCCCAAAAAATTTTTTTTTAAACTTTTTTCAATTTTACCCCCGTGGGATATATATTCTACCCACACACATTTGGATCTCTCCTGGGGTACCCTCACACATATTATTCCCTCATTTAGTGGATATTTTCACAAAAAAGTGAAATTTTCAAAAATCCAGAAAATTGGCTGAAAACGACTAAATATCCAGGACTCATTGGGCAAATCACTCTGGAACTGAAATCTGAATGCTCTCTGACATTTCCCCTATCTGAAAGTCTGATAAATGCCGGAAAAATTACTAAGTCCAAAAAAAAATTTTTTTCAACTTTTTTCAGTTTTACCCCCGTGGGATATATATTCTACCCACACACATTTGGAACTCTCCTGGGGTACCCTCACACATATTATTCTCTCATTTAGTGGATATTTTCACAAAAAAAGTGAAATTTTCAAAAATCCAGAAAATTGGCTGAAAATGACTAAATATCATTAACACATTGGGCGAATCGCTCTGGAACTGAAATCGGAACGCTCACTGACATTTCCCCTATGTGAAAGTCTGATAAACGCAGGAAAAATGACTAAGTCCCAAAAAAAAAATTTTTCAACTTTTTTCAATTTTATGACCGTGGGATATATATTCTACCCACACACATTTGGAATTCTCCTGGGGTACCCTCACACATATTATTCTCTCATTTAGTGGATATTTTCACAAAACAGTGAAATTTTCAAAAATCCAGAAAATTGGCTGAAAACGACTAAATATCCAGGACTCATTGGGCGAATCGCTCTGGAACTGAAATCTGAACGCTCACTGACATTTCCCCATTCTGAAAGTCTTATAAATGCCGGAAAAATTACTAAGTCCAAAAAAAAATTTTTTTAAACTTTTTTCAATTTTACCCCCGTGGGATATATATTCTACCCACACACATTTGGAACTCTCCTGGGGTACCCTCACACATATTCTTCCCTCATTTAGTGGATATTTTCACAAAAAAGTGAAATTTTCAAAAATCCAGAAAATTGGCTGAAAACGACTAAATATCAAGGACTCATTGGGCGAATCGCTCTGGAACTGAAATCGGAACGCTCACTGACAATTCCCCTATCTGAAAGTCTGATAAACGACGGAAAAATTACTAAGTCCCAAAAAAAAAATTTTTAAACTTTTTTCAATTTTACCCCCGTGGGATATATATTCTACCCACACACATTTGGAACTCTCCTGGGATACCCTCACACATATTCTTCCCTCATTTAGTGGATATTTTCACAAAAAAATGAAATTTTCAAAAATCCTGAAAATTGCCTGAAAACGACTAAATATCAAGGACTCATTGGGCGAATCACTCTGGAACTGAAATCGGAACGCTCACTGACATTTCCCCTATCTGAAAGTCTGATAAACGCCGGAAAAATTACTAAGTCCAAAAAAAAATTTTTTTTCAACTTTTTTCAATTTTATCCCCGTGGGATATATATTCTACCCACACACATTTTGAACTCTCCTGGGGTACCCTCATACATATTATTCCCTCATTTAGTGGATATTTTCACAAAAAAGTGAAATTTTCAAAAATCCTGAAAATTGGCTGAAAACGACTAAATATCAAGGACTCATTGGGCGAATCGCTCTGGAACTGAAATCAGAACGCTCACTGACATTTCCCCTATGTGAAAGTCTGATAAATGGCGGAAAAATTACTAAGTCCAAAAAAAAATTTTTTAAAACTTTTTTCAATTTTACCCCCGTGGGATATATATTCTACCCACACACATTTGGAACTCTCCTGGGGTACCCTCACACATATTATTCTCTCATTTAGTGGATATTTTCACAAAAAAGTGAAATTTTCAAAAATCCTGAAAATTGGCTGAAAACGACTAAATATCAAGGACTCATTGGGCGAATCGCTCTGGAACTGAAATCAGAATGCTCACTGACATTTCCCCTATCTGAAAGTCTGATAAATGCCGGAAAAATTACTAAGTCCAAAAAAAAATTTTTTTAAACTTTTTTCAATTTTACCCCCGTGGGATATATATTCTACCCACACACATTTGGAACTCTCCTGGGGTACCCTCACACATATTATTCTCTCATTTAGTGGATATTTTGCACAAAAAAGTGAAATTTTCAAAAATCCAGAAAATTGGCTGAAAACGACTAAATATCAAGGACGCATTGGGCAAATCGCTCTGGAACTGAAATCGGAACGCTCACTGACATTTCCCCTATCTGAAAGTCTGATAAACGCCAGAAAAATGACTAAGTTCAAAAAAAAAATTTTTTCAACTTTTTTCAATTTTACCACCGTGGGATATATATTCTACCCACACACATTTGGAACTCTCCTGGGGTACCCTCACACATATTATTCTCTCATTTAGTGGATATTTTCACAAAAAAGTGAAATTTTCAAAAATCCTGAAAATTGGCTGAAAACGACTAAATATCAAGGACTCAATGGGCGAATCGCTCTGGAACTGAAATCGGAATGCTCACTGACATTTCCCCTATCTGAAAGTCTGATAAACGCCGGAAAAATGACTTAGTCCAAAAAAAAAATTTTTCAACTTTTTTCAATTTTACCCCCGTGGGATATATATTCTACCCACACACATTTGGAACTCTCCTGGGGTACCCTCACACATATTATTCTCTCATTTAGTGGATATTTTCACAAAAAAGTGAAATTTTCAAAAATCCAGAAAATTGGCTGAAAATGACTAAATATCAAGGACTCATTAGGCGAATCACTCTGGAACTGAAATCGGAACGATCACTGACATTTCCCCTATCTGAAAGTCTGATACACGCCGGAAAAATGACAAAGTTCAAAAAAAAATTTTTTCAACTTTTTTCAATTTTACCCCCGTGGGATATATACTCTACCCACACATATTTGGAACTCTCCTGGGGTACCCTCACACATATTATTCCCTCATTTAGTGGATATTTTCACAAAAAAGTGAAATTTTCAAAAATCCAGAAAATTGGCTGAAAACGACTAAATATCAAGGACTCATTGGGCGAATCGCTCTGGAACTGAAATCTGAACGCTCACTGACATTTCCCCTATCTGAAAGTCTGATAAATGCCAGAAAAATTACTAAGTCCCAAAAAATTTTTTTTTAAACTTTTTTAAATTTTACCCCCGTGGGATATATATTCTACCCACACACATTTGGATCTCTCCTGGGGTACCCTCACACATATTATTCTCTCATTTAGTGGATATTTTCACAAAAAAGTGAAATTTTCAAAAATCCAGAAAATTGGCTGAAAACGACTAAATATCAAGGACTCATAGGGCGAATCTCTCTGGAACTGAAATCTGAACTCTCACTTACATTTTCCCTATCTGAAAGTCTGATAAACGACGGAAAAATGACTAAGGCCGAAAAAAATTTTTTTTCAACTTTTTTCAATTTTATCCCCGTGGGATATATATTCTACCCACACACATTTGGAACTCTCCTGGGGAACCCTCACACATATTATTCCGTCATTTAGTGGATATTTTCACAAAAAAGTGAAATTTTCAAAAATCCAAAATATTGGCTGAAAACGACTAAATATCAAGGACTCATTGGGCGAATCGCCCTGGAACTGAAATCGGAATGCTCACTGACATTTGCCCTATCTGAAAGTCTGATAAACTCCGGAAAAATGACTGTCCAAAAAAAAATTTTTTTTAACTTTTTTCAATTTTACCCCCATTGAGATATATATTCTACCCACACACATTTGGAACTCTCCTGGGGTACCCTCACACATATTATTCCCTCATTTAGTGGATATTTTCACAAAAAAAGTGAAATTTTCAAAAATCCAGAAATTGGCTGAAAATGTCTAAATATCAAGGACTCATTGGGCGAATCGCTCTGGAACTGAAATTGGAACGCTCACTGACATTTCCCCTATCTGAAAGTCTGATAAACGCCGGAAAAATTACTAAGTCCAAAAAAAATTTTTTTTCCACTTTTTTCAATTTTATCCCCGTGGGATATATATTCTACCCACACACATTTGGAACTCTCCTGGGGTACCCTCACACATATTATTCTCTCATTTAGTGGATATTTTCACAAAAAAAGTGAAATTTTCAAAAATCCAGAAAATTGGCTGAAAATGACTAAATATCATTAACACATTGGGCGAATCGCTCTGGAACTGAAATCGGAACGCTCACTGACATTTCCCCTATGTGAAAGTCTGATAAACGCAGGAAAAATGACTAAGTCCCAAAAAAAAAATTTTTCAACTTTTTTCAATTTTATGACCGTGGGATATATATTCTACCCACACACATTTGGAATTCTCCTGGGGTACCCTCACACATATTATTCTCTCATTTAGTGGATATTTTCACAAAACAGTGAAATTTTCAAAAATCCAGAAAATTGGCTGAAAACGACTAAATATCCAGGACTCATTGGGCGAATCGCTCTGGAACTGAAATCTGAACGCTCACTGACATTTCCCCATTCTGAAAGTCTTATAAATGCCGGAAAAATTACTAAGTCCAAAAAAAAATTTTTTTAAACTTTTTTCAATTTTACCCCCGTGGGATATATATTCTACCCACACACATTTGGAACTCTCCTGGGGTACCCTCACACATATTCTTCCCTCATTTAGTGGATATTTTCACAAAAAAGTGAAATTTTCAAAAATCCAGAAAATTGGCTGAAAACGACTAAATATCAAGGACTCATTGGGCGAATCGCTCTGGAACTGAAATCGGAACGCTCACTGACATTTCCCCTATCTGAAAGTCTGATAAATGCCGGAAAAATTACTAAGTCCCAAAAAAATTTTTTTAAACTTTTTTCAATTTTACCCCCGTGGGATATATATTCTACCCACACACATTTGGAACTCTCCTGGGGTACCCTCACACATATTATTCTCTCATTTAGTGGATATTTTGCACAAAAAAGTGAAATTTTCAAAAATCCAGAAAATTGCCTGAAAACGACTAAATATCAAGGACTCATTGGGCGAATCACTCTGGAACTGAAATCGGAACGCTCACTGACATTTCCCCTATCTGAAAGTCTGATAAACGCCGGAAAAATTACTAAGTCCAAAAAAAAATTTTTTTTCAACTTTTTTCAATTTTATCCCCGTGGGATATATATTCTACCCACACACATTTTGAACTCTCCTGGGGTACCCTCATACATATTATTCCCTCATTTAGTGGATATTTTCACAAAAAAGTGAAATTTTCAAAAATCCTGAAAATTGGCTGAAAACGACTAAATATCAAGGACTCATTGGGCGAATCGCTCTGGAACTGAAATCAGAACGCTCACTGACATTTCCCCTATGTGAAAGTCTGATAAATGGCGGAAAAATTACTAAGTCCAAAAAAAAATTTTTTAAAACTTTTTTCAATTTTACCCCCGTGGGATATATATTCTACCCACACACATTTGGAACTCTCCTGGGGTACCCTCACACATATTATTCTCTCATTTAGTGGATATTTTGCACAAAAAAGTGAAATTTTCAAAAATCCAGAAAATTGGCTGAAAACGACTAAATATCAAGGACGCATTGGGCAAATCGCTCTGGAACTGAAATCGGAATGCTCACTGACATTTCCCCTATCTGAAAGTCTGATAAACGCCGGAAAAATGACTAAGTCCCAAAAAATTTTTTTTTAAACTTTTTTAAATTTTACCCCCGTGGGATATATATTCTACCCACACACATTTGGATCTCTCCTGGGGTACCCTCACACATATTATTCTCTCATTTAGTGGATATTTTCACAAAAAAGTGAAATTTTCAAAAATCCAGAAAATTGGCTGAAAACGACTAAATATCAAGGACTCATAGGGCGAATCTCTCTGGAACTGAAATCTGAACTCTCACTTACATTTTCCCTATCTGAAAGTCTGATAAACGACGGAAAAATGACTAAGGCCGAAAAAAATTTTTTTTCAACTTTTTTCAATTTTATCCCCGTGGGATATATATTCTACCCACACACATTTGGAACTCTCCTGGGGAACCCTCACACATATTATTCCGTCATTTAGTGGATATTTTCACAAAAAAGTGAAATTTTCAAAAATCCAAAATATTGGCTGAAAACGACTAAATATCAAGGACTTATTGGGCGAATCGCCCTGGAACTGAAATCGGAATGCTCACTGACATTTGCCCTATCTGAAAGTCTGATAAACTCCGGAAAAATGACTGTCCAAAAAAAAATTTTTTTTAACTTTTTTCAATTTTACCCCCATTGAGATATATATTCTACCCACACACATTTGGAACTCTCCTGGGGTACCCTCACACATATTATTCCCTCATTTAGTGGATATTTTCACAAAAAAAGTGAAATTTTCAAAAATCCAGAAATTGGCTGAAAATGTCTAAATATCAAGGACTCATTGGGCGAATCGCTCTGGAACTGAAATCGGAACGCTCACTGACATTTCCCCTATCTGAAAGTCTGATAAACGCCGGAAAAATTACTAAGTCCAAAAAAAATTTTTTTTCCACTTTTTTCAATTTTATCCCCGTGGGATATATATTCTACCCACACACATTTGGAACTCTCCTGGGGAACCCTCACACATATTATTCCGTCATTTAGTGGATATTTTCACAAAAAAGTGAAATTTTCAAAAATCCAGAAAATTGGCTGAAAACGACTAAATATCAAGAACTCATTGGGCGAATCGCTCTGGAACTGAAATCGGAACGCTCACTGACATTTGCCCTATCTGAAAGTATGATAAACGCCGGAAAAATGACTAAGTCCAAAAAAAAATTTTTTTCAACTTTTTTCAATTTTACTCCCGTGGGATATATATTCTACCCACACACATTTGGAACTCTCCTGGGGAACCCTCACACATATTATTCCGTCATTTAGTGGATATTTTCACAAAAAAGTGAAATTTTTAAAAATCCAGAAAATTGGCTGAAAACGACTAAATATCAAGGACTCATTGGGCGAATCGCTCTGGAACTGAAATCGGAATGCTCACTCACATTTCCCCTATCTGAAAGTCTGATAAACGACGGAAAAATGACTAAGGCCGAAAAAAAATTTTTTTCAACTTTTTTCAATTTTATCCCCGTGGGATATATATTCTACCCACACACATTTGGAACTCTCCTGGGGAACCCTCACACATATTATTCCGTCATTTAGTGGATATTTTCACAAAAAAGTGAAATTTTCAAAAATCCAAAATATTGGCTGAAAACGACTAAATATCAAGGACTCATTGGGCGAATCGCCCTGGAACTGAAATCGGAATGCTCACTGACATTTGCCCTATCTGAAAGTCTGATAAACTCCGGAAAAATGACTGTCCAAAAAAAAATTTTTTTAAACTTTTTTCAATTTTACCCCCATTGAGATATATATTCTACCCACACACATTTGGAACTCTCCTGGGGTACCCTCACACATATTATTCCCTCATTTAGTGGATATTTTCACAAAAAAAGTGAAATTTTCAAAAATCCAGAAATTGGCTGAAAATGTCTAAATATCAAGGACTCATTGGGCGAATCGCTCTGGAACTGAAATCGGAACGCTCACTGACATTTCCCCTATCTGAAAGTCTGATAAACGCCGGAAAAATTACTAAGTCCAAAAAAAATTTTTTTTCCACTTTTTTCAATTTTATCCCCGTGGGATATATATTCTACCCACACACATTTGGAACTCTCCTGGGGAACCCTCACACATATTATTCCGTCATTTAGTGGATATTTTCACAAAAAAGTGAAATTTTCAAAAATCCAGAAAATTGGCTGAAAACGACTAAATATCAAGGACTCATTGGGCGAATCGCTCTGGAACTGAAATCGGAATGCTCACTGACATTTCCCCTATCTGAAAGTCTGATAAACGCCGGAAAAATGACTAAGTCCAAAAAAAAATTTTTTTTCAACTTTTTTCAATTTTATCCCCGTGGGATATATATTCTACCCACACACATTTTGAACTCTCCTGGGGTACCCTCATACATATTATTCCCTTATTTAGTGGATATTTTCACAAAAAAGTGAAATTTTCAAAAATCCTGAAAATTGGCTGAAAACGACTAAATATCAAGGACTCATTGGGCGAATCGCTCTGGAACTGAAATCAGAACGCTCACTGACATTTCCCCTATGTGAAAGTCTGATAAATGGCGGAAAAATTACTAAGTCCAAAAAAAAATTTTTTAAAACTTTTTTCAATTTTACCCCCGTGGGATATATATTCTACCCACACACATTTGGAACTCTCCTGGGGTACCCTCACACATATTATTCTCTCATTTAGTGGATATTTTGCACAAAAAAGTGAAATTTTCAAAAATCCAGAAAATTGGCTGAAAACGACTAAATATCAAGGACGCATTGGGCAAATCGCTCTGGAACTGAAATCGGAATGCTCACTGACATTTCCCCTATCTGAAAGTCTGATAAACGCCGGAAAAATGACTAAGTCCCAAAAAATTTTTTTTTAAACTTTTTTAAATTTTACCCCCGTGGGATATATATTCTACCCACACACATTTGGATCTCTCCTGGGGTACCCTCACACATATTATTCTCTCATTTAGTGGATATTTTCACAAAAAAGTGAAATTTTCAAAAATCCAGAAAATTGGCTGAAAACGACTAAATATCAAGGACTCATAGGGCGAATCTCTCTGGAACTGAAATCTGAACTCTCACTTACATTTTCCCTATCTGAAAGTCTGATAAACGACGGAAAAATGACTAAGGCCGAAAAAAATTTTTTTTCAACTTTTTTCAATTTTATCCCCGTGGGATATATATTCTACCCACACACATTTGGAACTCTCCTGGGGAACCCTCACACATATTATTCCGTCATTTAGTGGATATTTTCACAAAAAAGTGAAATTTTCAAAAATCCAAAATATTGGCTGAAAACGACTAAATATCAAGGACTTATTGGGCGAATCGCCCTGGAACTGAAATCGGAATGCTCACTGACATTTGCCCTATCTGAAAGTCTGATAAACTCCGGAAAAATGACTGTCCAAAAAAAAATTTTTTTTAACTTTTTTCAATTTTACCCCCATTGAGATATATATTCTACCCACACACATTTGGAACTCTCCTGGGGTACCCTCACACATATTATTCCCTCATTTAGTGGATATTTTCACAAAAAAAGTGAAATTTTCAAAAATCCAGAAATTGGCTGAAAATGTCTAAATATCAAGGACTCATTGGGCGAATCGCTCTGGAACTGAAATCGGAACGCTCACTGACATTTCCCCTATCTGAAAGTCTGATAAACGCCGGAAAAATTACTAAGTCCAAAAAAAATTTTTTTTCCACTTTTTTCAATTTTATCCCCGTGGGATATATATTCTACCCACACACATTTGGAACTCTCCTGGGGAACCCTCACACATATTATTCCGTCATTTAGTGGATATTTTCACAAAAAAGTGAAATTTTCAAAAATCCAGAAAATTGGCTGAAAACGACTAAATATCAAGAACTCATTGGGCGAATCGCTCTGGAACTGAAATCGGAACGCTCACTGACATTTGCCCTATCTGAAAGTATGATAAACGCCGGAAAAATGACTAAGTCCAAAAAAAAATTTTTTTCAACTTTTTTCAATTTTACTCCCGTGGGATATATATTCTACCCACACACATTTGGAACTCTCCTGGGGAACCCTCACACATATTATTCCGTCATTTAGTGGATATTTTCACAAAAAAGTGAAATTTTTAAAAATCCAGAAAATTGGCTGAAAACGACTAAATATCAAGGACTCATTGGGCGAATCGCTCTGGAACTGAAATCGGAATGCTCACTCACATTTCCCCTATCTGAAAGTCTGATAAACGACGGAAAAATGACTAAGGCCGAAAAAAAATTTTTTTCAACTTTTTTCAATTTTATCCCCGTGGGATATATATTCTACCCACACACATTTGGAACTCTCCTGGGGAACCCTCACACATATTATTCCGTCATTTAGTGGATATTTTCACAAAAAAGTGAAATTTTCAAAAATCCAAAATATTGGCTGAAAACGACTAAATATCAAGGACTCATTGGGCGAATCGCCCTGGAACTGAAATCGGAATGCTCACTGACATTTGCCCTATCTGAAAGTCTGATAAACTCCGGAAAAATGACTGTCCAAAAAAAAATTTTTTTAAACTTTTTTCAATTTTACCCCCATTGAGATATATATTCTACCCACACACATTTGGAACTCTCCTGGGGTACCCTCACACATATTATTCCCTCATTTAGTGGATATTTTCACAAAAAAAGTGAAATTTTCAAAAATCCAGAAATTGGCTGAAAATGTCTAAATATCAAGGACTCATTGGGCGAATCGCTCTGGAACTGAAATCGGAACGCTCACTGACATTTCCCCTATCTGAAAGTCTGATAAACGCCGGAAAAATTACTAAGTCCAAAAAAAATTTTTTTTCCACTTTTTTCAATTTTATCCCCGTGGGATATATATTCTACCCACACACATTTGGAACTCTCCTGGGGAACCCTCACACATATTATTCCGTCATTTAGTGGATATTTTCACAAAAAAGTGAAATTTTCAAAAATCCAGAAAATTGGCTGAAAACGACTAAATATCAAGGACTCATTGGGCGAATCGCTCTGGAACTGAAATCGGAATGCTCACTGACATTTCCCCTATCTGAAAGTCTGATAAACGCCGGAAAAATGACTAAGTCCAAAAAAAATTTTTTTTAAACTTTTTTCAATTTTACCCCCGTGGGATATATATTCTACCCACACACATTTGGAACTCTCCTGGGGTACCCTCACACATATTATTCCCTCATTTAGTGGATATTTTCACAAAAAAGTGAAATTTTCAAAAATCCAGAAAATTGGCTGAAAACGACTAAATATCAAGGACTCATTGGGCGAATCGCTCTGGAACTGAAATCGGAACCATCACTCACATTTCCCCTATCTGAAAGTCTGATAAACGCCGGAAAAATGACTAAGTCAAAGAAATTTTTTTTTTAAACTTTTTTCAATTTTACCCCCGTGGGATATATATTCTACCCACACACATTTGGAACTCTCCTGGGGAACCCTCACACATATTATTCCCTCATTTAGTGGATATTTTCACAAAAAAGTGAAATTTTCAAAAATCCAGAAATTGGCTGAAAATGTCTAAATATCAAGGACTCATTGGGCGAATCGCTCTGGAACTGAAATCGGAACGCTCACTGACATTTGCCCTATCTGAAAGTCTGATAAAATGACTAAGTCCAAAACAAAATATTTTCAACTTTTTTCAATTTTATCCCCGTTGGATATATATTCTACCCACACACATTTGGAACTCTCCTGGGGAACCCTCACACATATTATTCCGTCATTTAGTTGATATTTTCACAAAAAAGTGAAATTTTCAAAAATCCAGAAAATTGACTGAAAACGACTAAATATCAAGGACTCATTGGGCGAATCGCTCTGGAACTGAAATTGGAACGCTCACTCACATTTCCCTTATCTGAAAGTCTGATAAAATGACTAAGTCCAAAACAAAAAAATTTTCAACTTTTTTCAATTTTACCCCCGTGGGATATATATTCTACCCACACACATTTGGAACTCTCCTGGGGTACCCTCACACATATTATTCCCTCATTTAGTGGATATTTTCACAAAAAAGTGAAATTTTCAAAAATCCAGAAAATTGGCTGAAAACGACTAAATATCAAGGACTCATTGGGCGAATCGCTCTGGAACAGAAATCGGAAAGCTCACTGACATTTCCCCTATCTGAAAGTCTGATAAACGCTGGAAAAATGACTAAGTCCAAAAAAAAATTTTTTTCAACTTTTTTCAATTTTACCCCCGTGGGATATATATTCTACCCACACACATTTGGAACTCTCCTGGGGTACCCTCACACATATTATTCCCTCAGTTAGTGGATATTTTCACAAAAAAGTGAAATTTTCAAAAATCCAGAAAATTGGCTGAAAACGACTAAATATCAAAGACTCATTGGGCGAATCGCTCTGGAACAGAAATCGGAATGCTCACTGACATTTCCCCTATATGAAAGTCTGATAAACGCCGGAAAAATGACTAAGTCCAAAAAAAAATTTTTTTCAACTTTATTCAATTTTACCCCGTGGGATATATATTCTACCCACACACATTTGGAACTCTCCTGGGGTACCCTCACACATATTATTCCGTCATTTAGTTGATATTTTCACAAAAAAGTGAAATTTTCAAAAATCCAGAAAATTGGCTGAAAACGACTAAATATCAAGGACTCATTGGGCGAATCGCTCTGGAACTGAAATCGGAACGCTCACTCACATTTCCCCTATCTGAAAGTCTGATAAAATGACTAAGTCCAAAACAAAAAAATTTTCAACTTTTTTCAATTTTACCCCCGTGGGATATATATTCTACCCACAAACATTTGGGACTCTCCTGGAGTACCCTCACACATATTATTCCCTCATTTAGTGGATATTTTCACAAAAAAGTGAAATTTTCAAAAATCCAGAAAATTGGCTGAAAACGACTAAATATCAAGGACTCATTGGGCGAATCGCTCTGGAACAGAAATCGGAACCCTCACTCACATTTCCCCTATCTGAAAGTCTGATAAACGCCGGAAAAATGACTAAGTCAAAGAAATTTTTTTTTTAAACTTTTTTCAATTTTACCCCCGTGGGATATATATTCTACCCACACACATTTGGGACTCTCCTGGGGTACCCTCACACATATTATTCCCTCATTTAGTGGATATTTTCACAAAAAAGTGAAATTTTCAAAAATCCAGAAAATTGGCTGAAAACGACTAAATATCAAGGACTCATTGGGCAAATCGCTCTGGAACAGAAATCGGAACGCTCACTGACATTTCCCCTATCTGAAAGTCTGATAAACGCCGGAAAAATTACTAAGTCCAAAAAAATTTTTTTTTCCACTTTTTTCAATTTTATCACCGTGGCATATATATTCTACCCACACACATTTGGAACTCTCCTGGGGAACCCTCACACATATTATTCCGTCATTTAGTGGATATTTTCACAAAAAAAGTGAAATTTTCAAAAATCCAGAAAATTGGCTGAAAACGACTAAATATCAAGGACTCATTGGGCGAATCGCTCTGGAACTGAAATCGGAACGCTCACTGACATTTGCCCTATCTGAAAGTATGATAAACGCCGGAAAAATGACTAAGTCCAAAAAAAAATTTTTTTCAACTTTTTTCAATTTTACTCCCGTGGGATATATATTCTACCCACACACATTTGGAACTCTCCTGGGGTACCCTCACACATATTATTCTCTCATTTAGTGGATATTTTCACAAAAAAGTGAAATTTTCAAAAATCCTGATCATTGGCTGAAAACGACTAAATATCAAGGACTCATTGGGCGAATTGCTCTGGAACTGAAATCAGAATGCTCACTGACATTTCCCCTATCTGAAAGTCTGATAAATGCCGGAAAAATTACTAAGTCCAAAAAAAAATTTTTTTAAACTTTTTTCAATTTTACCCCCGTGGGATATATATTCTACCCACACACATTTGGAACTCTCCTGGGGTACCCTCACACATATTATTCTCTCATTTAGTGGATATTTTGCACAAAAAAGTGAAATTTTCAAAAATCCAGAAAATTGGCTGAAAACGACTAAATATCAAGGACGCATTGGGCAAATCGCTCTGGAACTGAAATCGGAACGCTCACTGACATTTCCCCTATCTGAAAGTCTGATAAACGCCAGAAAAATGACTAAGTTCAAAAAAAAATTTTTTTCAACTTTTTTCAATTTTACCACCGTGGGATATATATTCTACCCACACACATTTGGAACTCTCCTGGGGTACCCTCACACATATTATTCTCTCATTTAGTGGATATTTTCACAAAAAAGTGAAATTTTCAAAAATCCTGAAAATTGGCTGAAAACGACTAAATATCAAGGACTCAATGGGCGAATCGCTCTGGAACTGAAATCGGAATGCTCACTGACATTTCCCCTATCTGAAAGTCTGATAAACGCCGGAAAAATGACTTAGTCCAAAAAAAAAATTTTTCAACTTTTTTCAATTTTACCCCCGTGGGATATATATTCTACCCACACACATTTGGAACTCTCCTGGGGTACCCTCACACATATTATTCTCTCATTTAGTGGATATTTTCACAAAAAAGTGAAATTTTCAAAAATCCAGAAAATTGGCTGAAAATGACTAAATATCAAGGACTCATTAGGCGAATCACTCTGGAACTGAAATCGGAACGATCACTGACATTTCCCCTATCTGAAAGTCTGATACACGCCGGAAAAATGACAAAGTTCAAAAAAAAAAATTTTTCAACTTTTTTCAATTTTACCCCCGTGGGATATATACTCTACCCACACATATTTGGAACTCTCCTGGGGTACCCTCACACATATTATTCCCTCATTTAGTGGATATTTTCACAAAAAAGTGAAATTTTCAAAAATCCAGAAAATTGGCTGAAAACGACTAAATATCAAGGACTCATTGGGCGAATCGCTCTGGAACTGAAATCTGAACGCTCACTGACATTTCCCCTATCTGAAAGTCTGATAAATGCCAGAAAAATTACTAAGTCCCAAAAAATTTTTTTTTAAACTTTTTTAAATTTTACCCCCGTGGGATATATATTCTACCCACACACATTTGGATCTCTCCTGGGGTACCCTCACACATATTATTCTCTCATTTAGTGGATATTTTCACAAAAAAGTGAAATTTTCAAAAATCCAGAAAATTGGCTGAAAACGACTAAATATCAAGGACTCATAGGGCGAATCGCTCTGGAACTGAAATCTGAACTCTCACTTACATTTTCCCTATCTGAAAGTCTGATAAACGCTGGAAAAATGACTAAGTCCAAAAAAAATTTTTTTTATACTTTTTTCAATTTTACCCCCGTGGGATATATATTCTACCCACACACATTTGGAACTCTCCTGGGATACCCTCACACATATTATTCCGTCATTTATTGGATATTTTCACAAAAAAGTGAAATTTTCAAAAATCCAGAAAATTGGCTGAAAACGACTAAATATCAAGGACTCATTGGGCGAATCGCTCTGGAACTGAAATCGGAATGCTCACTCACATTTCCCCTATCTGAAAGTCTGATAAACTCCGGAAAAATGACTGTCCAAAAAAAAATTTTTTTAAACTTTTTTCAATTTTACCCCCATTGAGATATATATTCTACCCACACACATTTGGAACTCTCCTGGGGTACCCTCACACATATTATTCCCTCATTTAGTGGATATTTTCACAAAAAAAGTGAAATTTTCAAAAATCCAGAAATTGGCTGAAAATGTCTAAATATCAAGGACTCATTGGGCGAATCGCTCTGGAACTGAAATCGGAACGCTCACTGACATTTCCCCTATCTGAAAGTCTGATAAACGCCGGAAAAATTACTAAGTCCAAAAAAAATTTTTTTTCCACTTTTTTCAATTTTATCCCCGTGGGATATATATTCTACCCACACACATTTGGAACTCTCCTGGGGAACCCTCACACATATTATTCCGTCATTTAGTGGATATTTTCACAAAAAAGTGAAATTTTCAAAAATCCAGAAAATTGGCTGAAAACGACTAAATATCAAGGACTCATTGGGCGAATCGCTCTGGAACTGAAATCGGAACGCTCACTCACATTTCCCCTATCTGAAAGTCTGATAAACGCCGGAAAAATGACTAAGTCCAAAAAAAATTTTTTTTAAACTTTTTTCAATTTTATCCCCGTGGGATATATATTCTACCCACACACATTTGGAACTCTCCTGGGGAACCCTCACACATATTATTCCGTCATTTAGTGGATATTTTCACAAAAAAGTGAAATTTTCAAAAATCCAGAAAATTGGCTGAAAACGACTAAATATCAAGGACTCATTGGGCGAATCGCTCTGGAACTGAAATCGGAACGCTCACTCACATTTCCCCTATCTGAAAGTCTGATAAACGCCGGAAAAATGACTAAGTCCAAAAAAAATTTTTTTTAAACTTTTTTCAATTTTACCCCCGTGGGATATATATTCTACCCACACACATTTGGAACTCTCCTGGGGTACCCTCACACATATTATTCCCTCATTTAGTGGATATTTTCACAAAAAAGTGAAATTTTCAAAAATCCAGAAAATTGGCTGAAAACGACTAAATATCAAGGACTCATTGGGCGAATCGCTCTGGAACTGAAATCGGAACCATCACTCACATTTCCCCTATCTGAAAGTCTGATAAACGCCGGAAAAATGACTAAGTCAAAGAAATTTTTTTTTTAAACTTTTTTCAATTTTACCCCCGTGGGATATATATTCTACCCACACACATTTGGAACTCTCCTGGGGAACCCTCACACATATTATTCCCTCATTTAGTGGATATTTTCACAAAAAAGTGAAATTTTCAAAAATCCAGAAATTGGCTGAAAATGTCTAAATATCAAGGACTCATTGGGCGAATCGCTCTGGAACTGAAATCGGAACGCTCACTGACATTTGCCCTATCTGAAAGTCTGATAAAATGACTAAGTCCAAAACAAAATATTTTCAACTTTTTTCAATTTTATCCCCGTTGGATATATATTCTACCCACACACATTTGGAACTCTCCTGGGGAACCCTCACACATATTATTCCGTCATTTAGTTGATATTTTCACAAAAAAGTGAAATTTTCAAAAATCCAGAAAATTGACTGAAAACGACTAAATATCAAGGACTCATTGGGCGAATCGCTCTGGAACTGAAATTGGAACGCTCACTCACATTTCCCTTATCTGAAAGTCTGATAAAATGACTAAGTCCAAAACAAAAAAATTTTCAACTTTTTTCAATTTTACCCCCGTGGGATATATATTCTACCCACACACATTTGGAACTCTCCTGGGGTACCCTCACACATATTATTCCCTCATTTAGTGGATATTTTCACAAAAAAGTGAAATTTTCAAAAATCCAGAAAATTGGCTGAAAACGACTAAATATCAAGGACTCATTGGGCAAATCGCTCTGGAACAGAAATCGGAACGCTCACTGACATTTCCCCTATCTGAAAGTCTGATAAACGCCGGAAAAATTACTAAGTCCAAAAAAAATTTTTTTTCCACTTTTTTCAATTTTATCCCCGTGGCATATATATTCTACCCACACACATTTGGAACTCTCCTGGGGAACCCTCACACATATTATACCGTCATTTAGTGGATATTTTCACAAAAAAAGTGAAATTTTCAAAAATCCAGAAAATTGGCTGAAAACGACTAAATATCAAGGACTCATTGGGCGAATCGCTCTGGAACTGAAATCGGAACGCTCACTGACATTTGCCCTATCTGAAAGTATGATAAACGCCGGAAAAATGACTAAGTCCAAAAAAAAATTTTTTTCAACTTTTTTCAATTTTACTCCCGTGGGATATATATTCTACCCACACACATTTGGAACTCTCCTGGGGTACCCTCACACATATTATTCTCTCATTTAGTGGATATTTTCACAAAAAAGTGAAATTTTCAAAAATCCTGATCATTGGCTGAAAACGACTAAATATCAAGGACTCATTGGGCGAATTGCTCTGGAACTGAAATCAGAATGCTCACTGACATTTCCCCTATCTGAAAGTCTGATAAATGCCGGAAAAATTACTAAGTCCAAAAAAAAATTTTTTTAAACTTTTTTCAATTTTACCCCCGTGGGATATATATTCTACCCACACACATTTGGAACTCTCCTGGGGTACCCTCACACATATTATTCTCTCATTTAGTGGATATTTTGCACAAAAAAGTGAAATTTTCAAAAATCCTGAAAATTGGCTGAAAACGACTAAATATCAAGGACTCAATGGGCGAATCGCTCTGGAACTGAAATCGGAATGCTCACTGACATTTCCCCTATCTGAAAGTCTGATAAACGCCGGAAAAATGACTTAGTCCAAAAAAAAAATTTTTCAACTTTTTTCAATTTTACCCCCGTGGGATATATATTCTACCCACACACATTTGGAACTCTCCTGGGGTACCCTCACACATATTATTCTCTCATTTAGTGGATATTTTCACAAAAAAGTGAAATTTTCAAAAATCCAGAAAATTGGCTGAAAATGACTAAATATCAAGGACTCATTAGGCGAATCACTCTGGAACTGAAATCGGAACGATCACTGACATTTCCCCTATCTGAAAGTCTGATACACGCCGGAAAAATGACAAAGTTCAAAAAAAAAAATTTTTCAACTTTTTTAAATTTTACCCCCGTGGGATATATACTCTACCCACACATATTTGGAACTCTCCTGGGGTACCCTCACACATATTATTCCCTCATTTAGTGGATATTTTCACAAAAAAGTGAAATTTTCAAAAATCCAGAAAATTGGCTGAAAACGACTAAATATCAAGGACTCATTGGGCGAATCGCTCTGGAACTGAAATCTGAACGCTCACTGACATTTCCCCTATCTGAAAGTCTGATAAATGCCAGAAAAATTACTAAGTCCCAAAAAATTTTTTTTTAAACTTTTTTAAATTTTACCCCCGTGGGATATATATTCTACCCACACACATTTGGATCTCTCCTGGGGTACCCTCACACATATTATTCTCTCATTTAGTGGATATTTTCACAAAAAAGTGAAATTTTCAAAAATCCAGAAAATTGGCTGAAAACGACTAAATATCAAGGACTCATAGGGCGAATCGCTCTGGAACTGAAATCTGAACTCTCACTTACATTTTCCCTATCTGAAAGTCTGATAAACGCTGGAAAAATGACTAAGTCCAAAAAAAATTTTTTTTATACTTTTTTCAATTTTACCCCCGTGGGATATATATTCTACCCACACACATTTGGAACTCTCCTGGGATACCCTCACACATATTATTCCGTCATTTATTGGATATTTTCACAAAAAAGTGAAATTTTCAAAAATCCAGAAAATTGGCTGAAAACGACTAAATATCAAGGACTCATTGGGCGAATCGCTCTGGAACTGAAATCGGAATGCTCACTCACATTTCCCCTATCTGAAAGTCTGATAAACTCCGGAAAAATGACTGTCCAAAAAAAAATTTTTTTAAGCTTTTTTCAATTTTACCCCCATTGAGATATATATTCTACCCACACACATTTGGAACTCTCCTGGGGTACCCTCACACATATTATTCCCTCATTTAGTGGATATTTTCACAAAAAAAGTGAAATTTTCAAAAATCCAGAAATTGGCTGAAAATGTCTAAATATCAAGGACTCATTGGGCGAATCGCTCTGGAACTGAAATCGGAACGCTCACTGACATTTCCCCTATCTGAAAGTCTGATAAACGCCGGAAAAATTACTAAGTCCAAAAAAAATTTTTTTTCCACTTTTTTCAATTTTATCCCCGTGGGATATATATTCTACCCACACACATTTGGAACTCTCCTGGGGAACCCTCACACATATTATTCCGTCATTTAGTGGATATTTTCACAAAAAAGTGAAATTTTCAAAAATCCAGAAAATTGGCTGAAAACGACTAAATATCAAGGACTCATTGGGCGAATCGCTCTGGAACTGAAATCGGAACGCTCACTCACATTTCCCCTATCTGAAAGTCTGATAAACGCCGGATAAATGACTAAGTCCCAAAAAAAATTTTTTGAAACTTTTTTCAATTTTACCCCCGTGGGATATATATTCTACCCACACACATTTTTAACTCTCCTGGGGTACCCTCACACATATTATTCCCTCATTTAGTGGCTATTTTCACAAAAAAGAGAAATTTTCAAAAATCCAGAAAATTGGCTGAAAACGACTAAATATCAAGGACTCATTGGGCGAATCGCTCTGGAACTGAAATCGGAATGCTCACTGACATTTCCCCTATCTGAAAGTCTGATAAACGCCGGAAAAATGACTAAGTCCAAAAAAAATTTTTTTTAAACTTTTTTCAATTTTACCCCCGTGGGATATATATTCTACCCACACACATTTGGAACTCTCCTGGGGTACCCTCACACATATTATTCCCTCATTTAGTGGATATTTTCACAAAAAAGTGAAATTTTCAAAAATCCAGAAAATTGGCTGAAAACGACTAAATATCAAGGACTCATTGGGCGAATCGCTCTGGAACTGAAATCGGAACGCTCACTGACATTTGCCCTATCTGAAAGTCTGATAAAATGACTAAGTCCAAAACAAAATATTTTCAACTTTTTTCAATTTTATCCCCGTGGGATATATATTCTACCCACACACATTTGGAACTCTCCTGGGGAACCCTCACACATATTATTCCGTCATTTAGTTGATATTTTCACAAAAAAGTGAAATTTTCAAAAATCCAGAAAATTGACTGAAAACGACTAAATATCAAGGACTCATTGGGCGAATCGCTCTGGAACAGAAATCGAAAAGCTCACTGACATTTCCCCTATCTGAAAGTCTGATAAACGCTGGAAAAATGACTAAGTCCAAAAAAAAATTTTTTTCAACTTTTTTCAATTTTACCCCCGTGGGATATATATTCTACCCACACACATTTGGATCTCTCCTGGGGTACCCTCACACATATTATTCCCTCAGTTAGTGGATATTTTCACAAAAAAGTGAAATTTTCAAAAATCCAGAAAATTGGCTGAAAACGACTAAATATCAAAGACTCATTGGGCGAATCGCTCTGGAACAGAAATCGGAACGCTCACTGACATTTCCCCTATCTGAAAGTCTGATAAACGCCGGAAAAATGACTAAGTCCAAAAAAAAATTTTTTTCAACTTTATTCAATTTTACCCCGTGGGATATATATTCTACCCACACACATTTGGAACTCTCCTGGGGTACCCTCACACATATTATTCCCTCATTTAGTGGATATTTTCACAAAAAAGTGAAATTTTCAAAAATCCAAAATATTGGCTGAAAAAGACTAAATATCAAGGACTCATTGGGGCGAATCGCTCTGGAACTGAAATCGGAACGCTCACTGACATTTGCCCTATCTGAAAGTCTGATAAAATGACTAAGTCCAAAACAAAATATTTTCAACTTTTTTCAATTTTATCCCCGTGGGATATATATTCTACCCACACACATTTGGAACTCTCCTGGGGAACCCTCACACATATTATTCCGTCATTTAGTTGATATTTTCACAAAAAAGTGAAATTTTCAAAAATCCAGAAAATTGGCTGAAAACGACTAAATATCAAGGACTCATTGGGCGAATCGCTCTGGAACTGAAATCGGAACGCTCACTCACATTTCCCCTATCTGAAAGTCTGATAAAATGACTAAGTAGAAAACAAAAAAATTTTCAACTTTTTTCAATTTTACCCCCGTGGGATATATATTCTACCCACACACATTTGGGACTCTCCTGGAGTACCCTCACACATATTATTCCCTCATTTAGTGGATATTTTCACAAAAAAGTGAAATTTTCAAAAATCCAGAAAATTGGCTGAAAACGACTAAATATCAAGGACTCATTGGGCGAATCGCTCTGGAACTGAAATCGGAACCCTCACTCACATTTCCCCTATCTGAAAGTCTGATAAACGCCGGAAAAATGACTAAGTCAAAGAAATTTTTTTTTTAAACTTTTTTCAATTTTACCCCCGTGGGATATATATTCTACCCACACACATTTGGGACTCTCCTGGGGTACCCTCGCACATATTATTCCCTCATTTAGTGGATATTTTCACAAAAAAGTGAAATTTTCAAAAATCCAGAAAATTGGCTGAAAACGACTAAATATCAAGGACTCATTGGGCGAATCGCTCTGGAACTGAAATCGGAACCCTCACTCACATTTCCCCTATCTGAAAGTCTGATAAACGCCGGAAAAATGACTAAGTCAAAGAAATTTTTTTTTTAAACTTTTTTCAATTTTACCACCGTGGGATATATATGCTACCCATACACATTTGGAACTCTCCTGGGGAACCCTCACACATATTATTCCCTCATTTAGTGGATATTTTCACAAAAAAGTGAAATTTTCAAAAATACAGAAATTGGCTGAAAATGTCTAAATATCAAGGACTCATTGGGGCGAATCGCTCTGGAACAGAAACCGGAACGTTCACTGACATTTCCCCTATCTGAAAGTCTGATAAACGCCGGAAAAATGACTAAGTCCCAAAAAAAATTTTTTTCAACTTTTTTCAATTTTACCCCCGTGGAATATATATTCTACCCACACACATTTGGAACTCTCCTGGGGTACCCTCACACATATTATTCCCTCATTTAGTGGATATTTTCACAAAAAAGTGAAATTTTCAAAAATCCAGAAAATTGGCTGAAAACGACTAAATATCAAGGACTCATTGGGCGAATCGCTCTGGAACAGAAATCGGAAAGCTCACTGACATTTCCCCTATCTGAAAGTCTGATAAACGCCGGAAAAATGACTAAGTCCAAAAAAAAATTTTTTTCAACTTTTTTCAATTTTACCCCCGTGGGATATATATTCTACCCACACACATTTGGAACTCTCCTGGGGTACCCTCACACATATTATTCCCTCATTTAGTGGATATTTTCACAAAAAAGTGAAATTTTCAAAAATCCAGAAAATTGGCTGAAAATGACTAAATATCAAGGACTCATTGAGTGAATTGCTCTGGAACAGAAATCGGAACGCTCCCTGACATTTCCCCTATCTGAAAGTCTGATAAACGCCGGAAAAATTACTAAGTCCAAAAAAAAATTTTTTTCCACTTTTTTCAATTTTATCCCCGTGGGATATATATTCTACCCACACACATTTGGAACTCTCCTGGGGAACCCTCACACATATTATTCCGTCATTTAGTGGATATTTTCACAAAAAAAGTGAAATTTTCAAAAATCCAGAAAATTGGCTGAAAACGACTAAATATCAAGGACTCAATGGGCGAATCGCTCTGGAACTGAAATCGGAACGCTCACTGACATTTGCCCTATCTGAAAGTATGATAAACGCCGGAAAAATGACTAAGTCCAAAAAAAAATTTTTTTCAACTTTTTTCAATTTTACTCCCGTGGGATATATATTCTACCCACACACATTTGGAACTCTCCTGGGGAACCCTCACACATATTATTCCGTCATTTAGTGGATATTTTCACAAAAAAGTGAAATTTTCAAAAATCCAGAAAATTGGCTGAAAACGACTAAATATCAAGGACTCATTGGGCGAATCGCTCTGGAACTGAAATCGGAACGCTCACTGACATTTCCCCTATATGAAAGTGATAAACGCCGGAAAAATTACTAAGTCCAAAAAAATTTTTTTTTCCACTTTTTTCAATTTTATCCCCGTGGGATATATATTCTACCCACACACATTTAGAACTCTCCTGGGGAACCCTCACACATATTATTCCGTCATTTAGTGGATATTTTCACAAAAAAGTGAAATTTTCAAAAATCCAGAAAATTGGCTGAAAACGACTAAATATCAAGGACTCATTGGGCGAATCGCTCTGGAACTGAAATCGGAACGCTCACTCACATTTCCCCTATCTGAAAGTCTGATAAACGCCGGATAAATGACTAAGTCCCAAAAAAAATTTTTTGAAACTTTTTTCAATTTTACCCCCGTGGGATATATATTCTACCCACACACATTTGGAACTCTCCTGGGGTACCCTCACACATATTATTCCCTCATTTAGTGGCTATTTTCACAAAAAAGTGAAATTTTCAAAAATCCAGAAAATTGGCTGAAAACGACTAAATATCAAGGACTCATTGGGCGAATCGCTCTGGAACTGAAATCGGAACCCTCACTCACATTTCCCCTATCTGAAAGTCTGATAAACGCCGGAAAAATGACTAAGTCAAAGAAATTTTTTTTTTTAACTTTTTTCAATTTTACCCACGTGGGATATATATTCTACCCACACACATTTGGAACTCTCCAGGGGAACCCTCACACATATTATTCCCTCATTTAGTGGATATTTTCACAAAAAAGTGAAATTTTCAAAAATCCAGAAATTGGCTGAAAATGTCTAAATATCAAGGACTCATTGGGCGAATCGCTCTGGAACTGAAATCGGAACGCTCACTGACATTTGCCCTATCTGAAAGTCTGATAAAATGACTAAGTCCAAAACAAAATATTTTCAACTTTTTTCAATTTTATCCCCGTGGGATATATATTCTACCCACACACATTTGGAACTCTCCTGGGGAACCCTCACACATATTATTCCGTCATTTAGTTGATATTTTCACAAAAAAGTGAAATTTTCAAAAATCCAGAAAATTGGCTGAAAACGACTAAATATCAAGGACTCATTGGGCGAATCGCTCTGGAACTGAAATTGGAACGCTCACTCACATTTCCCCTATCTGAAAGTCTGATAAACGCTGGAAAAATGACTAAGTCCAAAAAAACATTTTTTTCAACTTTTTTCAATTTTACCCCCGTGGGATATATATTCTACCCACACACATTTGGAACTCTCCTGGGTACCCTCACACATATTATTCCCTCAGTTAGTGGATATTTTCACAAAAAAGTGAAATTTTCAAAAATCCAGAAAATTGGCTGAAAACGACTAAATATCAAAGACTCATTGGGCGAATCGCTCTGGAACAGAAATCGGAACGCTCACTGACATTTCCCCTATCTGAAAGTCTGATAAACGCCGGAAAAATGACTAAGTCCAAAAAAAAATTTTTTTCAACTTTATTCAATTTTACCCCCGTGGGATATATATTCTACCCACACACATTTGGAACTCTCCTGGGGTACCCTCACACATATTATTCCCTCATTTAGTGGATATTTTCACAAAAAAGTGAAATTTTCAAAAATCCAAAATATTGGCTGAAAAAGACTAAATATCAAGGACTCATTGGGGCGAATCGCTCTGGAACTGAAATCGGAACGCTCACTGACATTTGCCCTATCTGAAAGTCTGATAAAATGACTAAGTCCAAAACAAAATATTTTCAACTTTTTTCAATTTTATCCCCGTGGGATATATATTCTACCCACACACATTTGGAACTCTCCTGGGGAACCCTCACACATATTATTCCGTCATTTAGTTGATATTTTCACAAAAAAGTGAAATTTTCAAAAATCCAGAAAATTGGCTGAAAACGACTAAATATCAAGGACTCATTGGGCGAATCGCTCTGGAACTGAAATCGGAACGCTCACTCACATTTCCCCTATCTGAAAGTCTGATAAAATGACTAAGTCCAAAACAAAAAAATTTTCAACTTTTTTCAATTTTACCCCCGTGGGATATATATTCTACCCACACACATTTGGGACTCTCCTGGAGTACCCTCACACATATTATTCCCTCATTTAGTGGATATTTTCACAAAAAAGTGAAATTTTCAAAAATCCAGAAAATTGGCTGAAAATGACTAAATATCAAGGACTCATTGGGCGAATCGCTCTGGAACTGAAATCGGAACCCTCACTCACATTTCCCCTATCTGAAAGTCTGATAAACGCCGGAAAAATGACTAAGTCAAAGAAATTTTTTTTTTAAACTTTTTTCAATTTTACCCCCGTGGGATATATATGCTACCCATACACATTTGGAACTCTCCTGGGGAACCCTCACACATATTATTCCCTCATTTAGTGGATATTTTCACAAAAAAGTGAAATTTTCAAAAATACAGAAATTGGCTGAAAATGTCTAAATATCAAGGACTCATTGGGGCGAATCGCTCTGGAACAGAAACCGGAACGTTCACTGACATTTCCCCTATCTGAAAGTCTGATAAACGCCGGAAAAATGACTAAGTCCCAAAAAAAATTTTTTTCAACTTTTTTCAATTTTACCCCCGTGGAATATATATTCTACCCACACACATTTGGAACTCTCCTGGGGTACCCTCACACATATTATTCCCTCATTTAGTGGATATTTTCACAAAAAAGTGAAATTTTCAAAAATCCAGAAAATTGGCTGAAAACGACTAAATATCAAGGACTCATTGGGCGAATCGCTCTGGAACAGAAATCGGAAAGCTCACTGACATTTCCCCTATCTGAAAGTCTGATAAACGCCGGAAAAATGACTAAGTCCAAAAAAATTTTTTTTTCCACTTTTTTCAATTTTATCCCCGTGGGATATATATTCTACCCACACACATTTAGAACTCTCCTGGGGAACCCTCACACATATTATTCCGTCATTTAGTGGATATTTTCACAAAAAAGTGAAATTTTCAAAAATCCAGAAAATTGGCTGAAAACGACTAAATATCAAGGACTCATTGGGCGAATCGCTCTGGAACTGAAATCGGAACGCTCACTCACATTTCCCCTATCTGAAAGTCTGATAAACGCCGGATAAATGACTAAGTCCCAAAAAAAATTTTTTGAAACTTTTTTCAATTTTACCCCCGTGGGATATATATTCTACCCACACACATTTGGAACTCTCCTGGGGTACCCTCACACATATTATTCCCTCATTTAGTGGCTATTTTCACAAAAAAGTGAAATTTTCAAAAATCCAGAAAATTGGCTGAAAACGACTAAATATCAAGGACTCATTGGGCGAATCGCTCTGGAACTGAAATCGGAACCCTCACTCACATTTCCCCTATCTGAAAGTCTGATAAACGCCGGAAAAATGACTAAGTCAAAGAAATTTTTTTTTTTAACTTTTTTCAATTTTACCCACGTGGGATATATATTCTACCCACACACATTTGGAACTCTCCAGGGGAACCCTCACACATATTATTCCCTCATTTAGTGGATATTTTCACAAAAAAGTGAAATTTTCAAAAATCCAGAAATTGGCTGAAAATGTCTAAATATCAAGGACTCATTGGGCGAATCGCTCTGGAACTGAAATCGGAACGCTCACTGACATTTGCCCTATCTGAAAGTCTGATAAAATGACTAAGTCCAAAACAAAATATTTTCAACTTTTTTCAATTTTATCCCCGTGGGATATATATTCTACCCACACACATTTGGAACTCTCCTGGGGAACCCTCACACATATTATTCCGTCATTTAGTTGATATTTTCACAAAAAAGTGAAATTTTCAAAAATCCAGAAAATTGGCTGAAAACGACTAAATATCAAGGACTCATTGGGCGAATCGCTCTGGAACTGAAATTGGAACGCTCACTCACATTTCCCCTATCTGAAAGTCTGATAAACGCTGGAAAAATGACTAAGTCCAAAAAAACATTTTTTTCAACTTTTTTCAATTTTACCCCCGTGGGATATATATTCTACCCACACACATTTGGAACTCTCCTGGGTACCCTCACACATATTATTCCCTCAGTTAGTGGATATTTTCACAAAAAAGTGAAATTTTCAAAAATCCAGAAAATTGGCTGAAAACGACTAAATATCAAAGACTCATTGGGCGAATCGCTCTGGAACAGAAATCGGAACGCTCACTGACATTTCCCCTATCTGAAAGTCTGATAAACGCCGGAAAAATGACTAAGTCCAAAAAAAAATTTTTTTCAACTTTATTCAATTTTACCCCCGTGGGATATATATTCTACCCACACACATTTGGAACTCTCCTGGGGTACCCTCACACATATTATTCCCTCATTTAGTGGATATTTTCACAAAAAAGTGAAATTTTCAAAAATCCAAAATATTGGCTGAAAAAGACTAAATATCAAGGACTCATTGGGGCGAATCGCTCTGGAACTGAAATCGGAACGCTCACTGACATTTGCCCTATCTGAAAGTCTGATAAAATGACTAAGTCCAAAACAAAATATTTTCAACTTTTTTCAATTTTATCCCCGTGGGATATATATTCTACCCACACACATTTGGAACTCTCCTGGGGAACCCTCACACATATTATTCCGTCATTTAGTTGATATTTTCACAAAAAAGTGAAATTTTCAAAAATCCAGAAAATTGGCTGAAAACGACTAAATATCAAGGACTCATTGGGCGAATCGCTCTGGAACTGAAATCGGAACGCTCACTCACATTTCCCCTATCTGAAAGTCTGATAAAATGACTAAGTCCAAAACAAAAAAATTTTCAACTTTTTTCAATTTTACCCCCGTGGGATATATATTCTACCCACACACATTTGGGACTCTCCTGGAGTACCCTCACACATATTATTCCCTCATTTAGTGGATATTTTCACAAAAAAGTGAAATTTTCAAAAATCCAGAAAATTGGCTGAAAATGACTAAATATCAAGGACTCATTGGGCGAATCGCTCTGGAACTGAAATCGGAACCCTCACTCACATTTCCCCTATCTGAAAGTCTGATAAACGCCGGAAAAATGACTAAGTCAAAGAAATTTTTTTTTTAAACTTTTTTCAATTTTACCCCCGTGGGATATATATGCTACCCATACACATTTGGAACTCTCCTGGGGAACCCTCACACATATTATTCCCTCATTTAGTGGATATTTTCACAAAAAAGTGAAATTTTCAAAAATACAGAAATTGGCTGAAAATGTCTAAATATCAAGGACTCATTGGGGCGAATCGCTCTGGAACAGAAACCGGAACGTTCACTGACATTTCCCCTATCTGAAAGTCTGATAAACGCCGGAAAAATGACTAAGTCCCAAAAAAAATTTTTTTCAACTTTTTTCAATTTTACCCCCGTGGAATATATATTCTACCCACACACATTTGGAACTCTCCTGGGGTACCCTCACACATATTATTCCCTCATTTAGTGGATATTTTCACAAAAAAGTGAAATTTTCAAAAATCCAGAAAATTGGCTGAAAACGACTAAATATCAAGGACTCATTGGGCGAATCGCTCTGGAACAGAAATCGGAAAGCTCACTGACATTTCCCCTATCTGAAAGTCTGATAAACGCCGGAAAAATGACTAAGTCCAAAAAAAAATTTTTTTCAACTTTTTTCAATTTTACCCCCGTGGGATATATATTCTACCCACACACATTTGGAACTCTCCTGGGGAACCCTCACACATATTATTCCGTCATTTAGTTGATATTTTCACAAAAAAGTGAAATTTTCAAAAATCCAGAAAATTGGCTGAAAACGACTAAATATCAAGGACTCATTGGGCGAATCGCTCTGGAACTGAAATCGGAACGCTCACTCACATTTCCCCTATCTGAAAGTCTGATAAAATGACTAAGTCCAAAACAAAAAAATTTTCAACTTTTTTCAATTTTACCCCCGTGGGATATATATTCTACCCACACACATTTGGGACTCTCCTGGAGTACCCTCACACATATTATTCCCTCATTTAGTGGATATTTTCACAAAAAAGTGAAATTTTCAAAAATCCAGAAAATTGGCTGAAAATGACTAAATATCAAGGACTCATTGGGCGAATCGCTCTGGAACTGAAATCGGAACCCTCACTCACATTTCCCCTATCTGAAAGTCTGATAAACGCCGGAAAAATGACTAAGTCAAAGAAATTTTTTTTTTAAACTTTTTTCAATTTTACCCCCGTGGGATATATATGCTACCCATACACATTTGGAACTCTCCTGGGGAACCCTCACACATATTATTCCCTCATTTAGTGGATATTTTCACAAAAAAGTGAAATTTTCAAAAATACAGAAATTGGCTGAAAATGTCTAAATATCAAGGACTCATTGGGGCGAATCGCTCTGGAACAGAAACCGGAACGTTCACTGACATTTCCCCTATCTGAAAGTCTGATAAACGCCGGAAAAATGACTAAGTCCCAAAAAAAATTTTTTTCAACTTTTTTCAATTTTACCCCCGTGGAATATATATTCTACCCACACACATTTGGAACTCTCCTGGGGTACCCTCACACATATTATTCCCTCATTTAGTGGATATTTTCACAAAAAAGTGAAATTTTCAAAAATCCAGAAAATTGGCTGAAAACGACTAAATATCAAGGACTCATTGGGCGAATCGCTCTGGAACAGAAATCGGAAAGCTCACTGACATTTCCCCTATCTGAAAGTCTGATAAACGCCGGAAAAATGACTAAGTCCAAAAAAAAATTTTTTTCAACTTTTTTCAATTTTACCCCCGTGGGATATATATTCTACCCACACACATTTGGAACTCTCCTGGGGTACCCTCACACATATTATTCCCTCATTTAGTGGATATTTTCACAAAAAAGTGAAATTTTCAAAAATCCAGAAAATTGGCTGAAAATGACTAAATATCAAGGACTCATTGAGTGAATTGCTCTGGAACTGAAATCGGAACGCTCACTGACATTTCCCCTATCTGAAAGTCTGATAAACGCCGTAAAAATTACTAAGTCCAAAAAAAAATTTTTTTCCACTTTTTTCAATTTTATCCCCGTGGGATATATATTCTACCCACACACATTTGGAACTCTCCTGGGGAACCCTCACACATATTATTCCGTCATTTAGTGGATATTTTCACAAAAAAGTGAAATTTTCAAAAATCCAGAAAATTGTCTGAAAATGACTAAATATCAAGGACTCATTGGGCGAATCGCTCTGGAACTGAAATCGGAATGCTCACTGACATTTCCCCTATCTGAAAGTCTGATAAACGCCGGAAAAATGACTAAGTCAAAGAAATTTTTTTTTTAAACTTTTTTCAATTTTACCCCCGTGGGATATATATGCTACCCATACACATTTGGAACTCTCCTGGGGAACCCTCACTCATATTATTCCCTCATTTAGTGGATATTTTCACAAAAAAGTGAAATTTTCAAAAATACAGAAATTGGCTGAAAATGTCTAAATATCAAGGACTCATTGGGGCGAATCGCTCTGGAACAGAAACCGGAACGTTCACTGACATTTCCCCTATCTGAAAGTCTGATAAACGCCGGAAAAATGACTAAGTCCCAAAAAAAATTTTTTTCAACTTTTTTCAATTTTACCCCCGTGGAATATATATTCTACCCACACACATTTGGAACTCTCCTGGGGTACCCTCACACATATTATTCCCTCATTTAGTGGATATTTTCACAAAAAAGTGAAATTTTCAAAAATCCAGAAAATTGGCTGAAAACGACTAAATATCAAGGACTCATTGGGCGAATCGCTCTGGAACAGAAATCGGAAAGCTCACTTACATTTCCCCTATCTGAAAGTCTGATAAACGCCGGAAAAATGACTAAGTCCAAAAAAAAATTTTTTTCAACTTTTTTCAATTTTACCCCCGTGGGATATATATTCTACCCACACACATTTGGAACTCTCCTGGGGTACCCTCACACATATTATTCCCTCATTTAGTGGATATTTTCACAAAAAAGTGAAATTTTCAAAAATCCAGAAAATTGGCTGAAAATGACTAAATATCAAGGACTCATTGAGTGAATTGCTCTGGAACTGAAATCGGAACGCTCACTGACATTTCCCCTATCTGAAAGTCTGATAAACGCCGTAAAAATTACTAAGTCCAAAAAAAAATTTTTTTCCACTTTTTTCAATTTTATCCCCGTGGGATATATATTCTACCCACACACATTTGGAACTCTCCTGGGGAACCCTCACACATATTATTCCGTCATTTAGTGGATATTTTCACAAAAAAGTGAAATTTTCAAAAATCCAGAAAATTGTCTGAAAATGACTAAATATCAAGGACTCATTGGGCGAATCGCTCTGGAACTGAAATCGGAATGCTCACTGACATTTCCCCTATCTGAAAGTCTGATAAACGCCGGAAAAATGACTAAGTCCCCAAAAAAAATTTTTAAAACTTTTTTCAATTTTACCCACGTGCGATATATATTGTACCCACACACATTTGGAACTCTCCTGGGGTACCCTCACACATATTATTCCCTCAGTTAGTGGATATTTTCACAAAAAAGTGAAATTTTCAAAAATCCAGAAATTGGCTGAAAATGTCTAAATATCAAGGACTCATTGGGCGAATCGCTGTGGAACTGAAATCGGAACGCTCACTGACATTTGCCCTATCTGAAAGTCTGATAAAATGACTAAGTCCAAAACAAAAAAATTTTCAACTTTTTTCAATTTTACCCCCGTGGGATATATATTCTACCCACACACATTTGGGACTCTCCTGGAGTACCCTCACACATATTATTCCCTCATTTAGTGGATATTTTCACAAAAAAGTGAAATTTTCAAAAATCCAGAAAATTGGCTGAAAACGACTAAATATCAAGGACTCATTGGGCAAATCGCTCTGGAACTGAAATCGGAACCCTCACTCACATTTCCCCTATCTGAAAGTCTGATAAACGCCGGAAAAATGACTAAGTCAAAGAAATTTTTTTTTTAAACTTTTTTCAATTTTACCATCGTGGGATATATATGCTACCCACACACATTTGGAACTCTCCTGGGGAACCCTCACACATATTATTCCCTCATTTAGTGGATATTTTCACAAAAAAGTGAAATTTTCAAAAATACAGAAATTGGCTGAAAATGTCTAAATATCAAGGACTCATTGGGGCGAATCGCTCTGGAACAGAATTCGGAACGTTCACTGACATTTCCCCTATCTGAAAGTCTGATAAACGCCGGAAAAATGACTAAGTCCCAAAAAAAATTTTTTTCAACTTTTTTCAATTTTACCCCCGTGGGATATATATTCTACCCACACACATTTGGAACTCTCCTGGGGTACCCTCACACATATTATTCCCTCATTTAGTGGATATTTTCACAAAAAAGTGAAATTTTCAAAAATCCAGAAAATTGGCTGAAAACGACTAAATATCAAGGACTCATTGGGCGAATCACTCTGGAACAGAAATCGGAAAGCTCACTGACATTTCCCCTATCTGAAAGTCTGATAAACGCCGGAAAAATGACTAAGTCCAAAAAAAAATTTTTTTCAACTTTTTTCAATTTTACCCCCGTGGGATATATATTCTACCCACACACATTTATAACTCTCCTGGGGTACCCTCACACATATTATTCCCTCATTTAGTGGATATTTTCACAAAAAAGTGAAATTTTCAAAAATCCAGGAAATTGGCTGAAAACGACTAAATATCAAGGACTCATTGGGCGAATCGCTCTGGAACTGAAATCGGAATGCTCACTGACATTTCCCCTATATGAAAGTCTGATAAACGCCGGAAAAATTACTAAGTCCAAAAAAAAATTTTTTTCCACTATTTTCAATTTTATCCCCGTGGGATATATATTCTACCCACACACATTTGGAACTCTCCTGGGGAACCCTCACACATATTATTCCGTCATTTAGTGGATATTTTCACAAAAAAGTGAAATTTTCAAAAATCCAGAAAATTGGCTGAAAACGACTAAATATCAAGAACTCATTGGGCGAATCGCTCTGGAACTGAAATCGGAACGCTCACTCACATTTCCCCTATCTGAAAGTCTGATAAACGCCGGATAAATGACTAAGTCCAAAAAAAAATTTTTTGAAACTTTTTTCAATTTTACCCCCGTGGGATATATATTCTACCCACACACATTTGGAACTCTCCTGGGGTACCCTCACACATATTATTCCCTCATTTAGTGGATATTTTCACAAAAAAGTGAAATTTTCAAAAATCCAGAAATTGGCTGAAAATTTCTAAATATCAAGGACTCATTGGGCGAATCGCTCTGGAACTGAAATCGGAACGCTCACTGACATTTGCCCTATCTGAAAGTCTGATAAAATGACTAAGTCCAAAACAAAATATTTTCAACTTTTTTCAATTTTATCCCCGTGGGATATATATTCTACCCACACACATTTGGAACTCTCCTGGGGAACCCTCACACATATTATTCCGTCATTTAGTTGATATTTTCACAAAAAAGTGAAATTTTCAAAAATCCAGAAAATTGGCTGAAAACGACTAAATATCAAGGACTCATTGGGCGAATCGCTCTGGAACTGAAATTGGAACCCTCACTCACATTTCCCCTATCTGAAAGTCTGATAAACGCCGGAAAAATGACTAAGTCAAAGAAATTTTTTTTTTAAACTTTTTTCAATTTTACCCCCGTGGGATATATATTCTACCCACACACATTTGGGACTCTCCTGGGGTACCCTCACACATATTATTCCCTCATTTAGTGGATATTTTCACAAAGAAGTGAAATTTTCAAAAATCCAGAAAATTGGCTGAAAACGACTAAATATCAAGGACTCATTGGGCGAATCGCTCTGGAACAGAAATCGGAACGCTCACTGACATTTCCCCTATCTGAAAGTCTGATAAACGCCGGAAAAATGACTAAGTCCTAAAAAAATTTTTTTTCAACTTTTTTCAATTTTACCCCCGTGGGATATATATTCTACCCACACACATTTGGAACTCTCCTGGGGAACCCTCACACATATTATTCCCTCATTTAGTGGATATTTTCACAAAAAAGTGAAATTTTCAAAAATCCAGAAATTGGCTGAAAATGTCTAAATATCAAGGACTCATTGGGCGAATCGCTCTGGAACTGAAATCGGAACGCTCACTGACATTTGCCCTATCTGAAAGTCTGATAAAATGACTAAGTCCAAAACAAAATATTTTCAACTTTTTTCAATTTTATCCCCGTGGGATATATATTCTACCCACACACATTTGGAACTCTCCTGGGGAACCCTCACACATATTATTCCGTCATTTAGTTGATATTTTCACAAAAAAAGTGAAATTTTCAAAAATCCAGAAAATTGGCTGAAAACAACTAAATATCAAGGACTCATTGGGCGAATCGCTCTGGAACTGAAATCGGAACGCTCACTCACATTTCCCCTATCTGAAAGTCTGATAAAATGGCTAAGTCCAAAACAAAAAAATTTTCAACTTTTTTCAATTTTACCCCCGTGGGATATATATGCTACCCACACACATTTGGAACTCTCCTGGGGAACCCTCACACATATTATTCCCTCATTTAGTGGATATTTTCACAAAAAAGTGAAATTTTCAAAAATCCAGAAAATTGGCTGAAAACGACTAAATATCAAGGACTCATTGGACGAATCGCTCTGGAACAGAAATCGGAAAGCTCACTGACATTTCCCCTATCTGAAAGTCTGATAAACGCCGGAAAAATGACTAAGTTCAAAAAAAAATTTTTTTCAACTTTTTTCAATTTTACCCCCGTGGGATATATATTCTACCCACACACATTTGGAACTCTCCTGGGGTACCCTCACACATATTATTCCCTCATTTAGTGGATATTTTCACAAAAAAGTGAAATTTTCAAAAATCCAGAAAATTGGCTGAAAATGACTAAATATCAAGGACTCATTGAGTGAATTGCTCTGGAACTGAAATCGGAACGCTCACTGACATTTCCCCTATCTGAAAGTCTGATAAACGCCGGAAAAATTACTAAGTCCAAAAAAAAATTTTTTTCCACTTTTTTCAATTTTATCCCCGTGGGATATATATTCTACCCACACACATTTGGAACTCTCCTGGGGAACCCTCACACATATTATTCCGTCATTTAGTGGATATTTTCACAAAAAAGTGAAATTTTCAAAAATCCAGAAAATTGTCTTAAAATGACTAAATATCAAGGACTCATTGGGCGAATCGCTCTGGAACTGAAATCGGAATGCTCACTGACTTTTCCCCTATCTGAAAGTCTGATAAACGCCGGAAAAATGACTAAGTCCAAAAAAAAATTTTTTTCAACTTTTTTCAATTTTACCCCCGTGGGATATATATTCTACCCACACACATTTGGAACTCTCCTGGGGAACCCTCACACATATTATTCCGTCATTTAGTGGATATTTTCACAAAAAAGTGAAATTTTGAAAAATCCAGAAAATTGGCTGAAAACGACTAAATATCAAGAACTCATTGGGCGAATCGCTCTGGAACTGAAATCGGAACGCTCACTGACATTTGCCCTATCTGAAAGTCTGATAAAATGACTAAGTCCAAAACAAAATATTTTCAACTTTTTTCAATTTTATCCCCGTGGGATATATATTCTACCCACACACATTTGGATCTCTCCTGGGGAACCCTCACACATATTATTCCGTCATTTAGTTGATATTTTCACAAAAAAAGTGAAATTTTCAAAAATCCAGAAAATTGGCTGAAAACGACTAAATATCAAGGACTCATTGGGCGAATCGCTCTGGAACTGAAATCGGAACGCTCACTCACATTTCCCCTATCTGAAAGTCTGATAAAATGACTAAGTCCAAAACAAAAAAATTTTCAACTTTTTTCAATTTTACCCCCGTGGGATATATATGCTACCCACACACATTTGGAACTCTCCTGGGGAACCCTCACACATATTATTCCCTCATTTAGTGGATATTTTCACAAAAAAGTGAAATTTTCAAAAATCCAGAAATTGGCTGAAAATGTCTAAATATCAAGGACTCATTGGGGCGAATCGCTTTGGAACAGAAATCGGAACGCTCACTGACATTTCCCCTATCTGAAAGTCTGATAAACGCCGGAAAAATGACTAAGTCCAAAAAAAAATTTTTTTCAACTTTTTTCAATTTTACCCCCGTGGGATATATATTCTACCCACACACATTTGGAACTCTCCTGGGGTACCCTCACACATATTATTCCCTCATTTAGTGGATATTTTCACAAAAAAGTGAAATTTTCAAAAATCCAGAAAATTGGCTGAAAACGACTAAATATCAAGGACGCATTGAGTGAATCGCTCTGGAACTGAAATCGGAACGCTCACTGACATTTCCCCTATCTGAAAGTCTGATAAACGCCGGAAAAATTACTAAGTCCAAAAAAAATTTTTTTTAAACTTTTTTCAATTTTACCCCCGTGGGATATATATTCTACCCACACACATTTGGAACTCTCCTGGGGTACCCTCACACATATTATTCCCTCATTTAGTGGATATTTTCACAAAAAAGTGAAATTTTCAAAAATCCAAAATATTGGCTGAAAAAGACTAAATATCAAGGACTCATTGGGGCGAATCGCTCTGGAACTGAAATCGGAACGCTCACTGACATTTCCCCTATGTGAAAGTCTGATAAACGCAGGAAAAATGACTAAGTCCCAAAAAAAAAATTTTTAAACTTTTTTCAATTTTACCCACGTGCGATATATATTGTACCCACACACATTTGGAACTCTCCTGGGGTACCCTCACACATATTATTCCCTCAGTTAGTGGATATTTTCACAAAAAAGTGAAATTTTCAAAAATCCAGAAAATTGGCTGAAAACGACTAAATATCAAGAACTCATTGGGCGAATCGCTCTGGAACTGAAATCGGAACGCTCACTGACATTTCCCCTATCTGAAAGTCTGATAAACTCCAGAAAAATGAATGTCCAAAAAAAAATTTTTTTAAACTTTTTTAAATTTTGCCCCCGTGGGATATATATTCTACCCACACACATTTAGAACTCTCCTGGGGAACCATCACACATATTATTCCATCATTTAGTGGATATTTTCACAAAAAAGTGAAATTTTCAAAAATCCAGAAAATTGGCTGAAAACGACTAAATATCAAGGACTCATTGGGCGAATCGCTCTGGAACTGAAATCGGAACGCTCACTGACATTTCCCCTATCTGAAATTTCTGATAAACGCCGGAAAAATGACTAAGTCCAAAAAAAAAAATTTTTCAACTTTTTTCAATTTTACCCCCGTGGGATATATATTCTCCCAACACACATTTGGAACTCTCCTGGGGTACCCTCACACATATTATTCCCTCATTTAGTGGATATTTTCACAAAAAAGTGAAATTTTCAAAAATCCAGAAAATTGGCTGAAAACGACTAAATATCAAGGACTCATTGGGCGAATCGCTCTGGAAGTGAAATCGGAACGCTCACTGACATTTCCCCTATCTGAAAGTCTGATAAACGCCGAAAAAATGACTAAGTCAAAGAAATTTTTTTTTAAAACTTTTTTCAATTTTACCCCCGTGGAATATATATTCTACCCACACACATTTGGAACTCTCCTGGGGAACCCTCACACATATTATTCCGTCATTTAGTTGATATTTTCACAAAAAAGTGAAATTTTCAAAAATCCAGAAAATTGCCTGAAAACGACTAAATATCAAGGACTCATTGGGCGAATCGCTCTGGAACTGAAATCGGAACGCTCACTCACATTTCCCCTATCTGAAAGTCTGATAAAATGACTAAGTCCAAAACAAAAAAATTTTCAACTTTTTTCAATTTTACCCCCGTGGGATATATATTCTACCCAAACACATTTGGGACTCTCCTGGGGTACCCTCACACATATTATTCCTTCATTTAGTAGATATTTTCACAAAAAAGTGAAATTTTCAAAAATCCAAAATATTGGCTGAAAAAGACGAAATATCAAGGACTCATTGGGGCGAATCGCTCTGGAACTGAAATCGGAACGCTCACTGACATTTCCCCTATGTGAAAGTCTGATAAACGCAGGAAAAATGATTAAGTCCCAAAAAAAAAATTTTTCAACTTTTTTCAATTTTACCCCCGTGGGATATATATTCTCCCAACACACATTTGGAACTCTCCTGGGGTACCCTCACAGATATTATTCCCTCATTTAGTGGATATTTTCACAAAAAAGTGAAATTTTCAAAAATCCAGAAAATTGGCTGAAAACGACTAAATATCAAGGACTCATTGGGCGAATCGCTCTGGAACTGAAATCGGAACGCTGACTGACATTTCCCCTATCTGAAAGTCTGATAAACGGCGGAAAAATGACTAAGTCCCAAAAAAAAATTTTTTAAACTTTTTTCAATTTTACCCCCGTGGGATATATATTCTACCCACACACATTTGGAACTCTCCTGGGGTACCCTCACACATATTATTCCCTCATTTAGTGGATATTTTCACAAAAAAGTGAAATTTTCAAAAATCCAGAAAATTGCCTGAAAACGACTAAATATCAAGGAATCATTGGGCGAATCGCTCTGGAACTGAAATCGGAACGCTCACTCACATTTCCCCTATCTGAAAGTCTGATAAAATGACTAAGTCCAAAACAAAAAAATTTTCAACTTTTTTCAATTTTACCCCCGTGGGATATATATTCTACCCAAACACATTTGGGACTCTCCTGGGGTACCCTCACACATATTATTCCCTCATTTAGTAGATATTTTCACAAAAAAGTGAAATTTTCAAAAATCCAAAATATTGGCTGAAAAAGACGAAATATCAAGGACTCATTGGGGCGAATCGCTCTGGAACTGAAATCGGAATGCTCACTGACATTTCCCCTATGTGAAAGTCTGATAAACGCAGGAAAAATGATTAAGTCCCAAAAAAAAAATTTTTCAACTTTTTTCAATTTTACCCCCGTGGGATATATATTCTCCCAACACACATTTGGAACTCTCCTGGGGTACCCTCACAGATATTATTCCCTCATTTAGTGGATATTTTCACAAAAAAGTGAAATTTTCAAAAATCCAGAAAATTGGCTGAAAACGACTAAATATCAAGGACTCATTGGGCGAATCGCTCTGGAACTGAAATCGGAACGCTCACTGACATTTCCCCTATCTGAAAGTCTGATAAACGCCGGAAAAATGACTAAGTCAAAGAAATTTTTTTTTAAAACTTTTTTCAATTTTACCCCCGTGGGATATATATTCTACCCACACACATTTGGAACTCTCCTGGGGAACCCTCACACATATTATTCCGTCATTTAGTTGATAATTTCACAAAAAAGTGAAATTTTCAAAAATCCAGAAAATTGCCTGAAAACGACTAAATATCAAGGACTCATTGGGCGAATCGCTCTGGAACTGAAATCGGAACGCTCACTGACATTTGCCCTCTCTGAAAGTCTGATAAAATGACTAAGTCCAAAACAAAATATTTTCAACTTTTTTCAATTTTATCCCCGTGGGATATATATTCTACCCACACACATTTGGAACTCTCCTGGGGAACCCTCACACATATTATTCCGTCATTTAGTTGATATTTTCACAAAAAAGTGAAATTTTCAAAAATCCAGAAAATTGGCTGAAAAAGACGATATATCAAGGACTCATTGGGGCGAATCGCTCTGGAACTGAAATCGGAACGCTCACTGACATTTCCCCTATGTGAAAGTCTGATAAACGCAGGAAAAATGATTAAGTCCCAAAAAAAAAATTTTTCAACTTTTTTCAATTTTACCCCCGTGGGATATATATTCTCCCAACACACATTTGGAACTCTCCTGAGGTACCCTCACAGATATTATTCCCTCATTTAGTGCATATTTTCACAAAAAAGTGAAATTTTCAAAAATCCAGAAAATTGGCTGAAAACGACTAAATATCAAGGACTCATTGGGCGAATCGCTCTGGAACTGAAATCGGAACGCTGACTGACATTTCCCCTATCTGAAAGTCTGATAAACGGCGGAAAAATGACTAAGTCCCAAAAAAAAATTTTTAAAACTTTTTTCAATTTTACCCCCGTGGGATATATATTCTACCCACACACATTTGGAACTCTCCTGGGGTACCCTCACACATATTATTCCCTCATTTAGTGGATATTTTCACAAAAAAGTGAAATTTTCAAAAATCCAGAAAATTGGCTGAAAACGACTAAATATCAAGGACTCATTGTGCGAATCGCTCTGGAAGTGAAATCGGAACGCTCACTGACATTTCCCCTATCTGAAAGTCTGATAAACGCCGGAAAAATTACTAAGTCAAAGAAATTTTTTTTTAAAACTTTTTTCAATTTTACCCCCGTGGGATATATATTCTACCCACACACATTTGGAACTCTCCTGGGGAACCCTCACACATATTATTCCGTCATTTAGTTGATATTTTCATAAAAAAGTGAAATTTTCAAAAATCCAGAAAATTGCCTGAAAATGACTAAATATCAAGGACTCATTGGGCGAATCGCTCTGGAACTGAAATCGGAACGCTCACTCACATTTCCCCTATCTGAAAGTCTGATAAAATGACTAAGTCCAAAACAAAAAAATTTTCAACTTTTTTCAATTTTACCCCCGTGGGATATATATTCTACCCAAACACATTTGGGACTCTCCTGGGGTACCCTCACACATATTATTCCCTCATTTAGTAGATATTTTCACAAAAAAGTGAAATTTTCAAAAATCCAAAATATTGGCTGAAAAAGACGAAATATCAAGGACTCATTGGGGCGAATCGCTCTGGAACTGAAATCGGAATGCTCACTGACATTTCCCCTATGTGAAAGTCTGATAAACGCAGGAAAAATGATTAAGTCCCAAAAAAAAAATTTTTCAACTTTTTTCAATTTTACCCCCGTGGGATATATATTCTCCCAACACACATTTGGAACTCTCCTGGGGTACCCTCACAGATATTATTCCCTCATTTAGTGGATATTTTCACAAAAAAGTGAAATTTTCAAAAATCCAGAAAATTGGCTGAAAACGACTAAATATCAAGGACTCATTGGGCGAATCGCTCTGGAACTGAAATCGGAACGCTCACTGACATTTCCCCTATCTGAAAGTCTGATAAACGCCGGAAAAATGACTAAGTCCAAAAAAAAATTTTTTTCAACTTTTTTCAATTTTGCCCCCGTGGGATATATATTCTACCCACACACATTTAGAACTCTCCTGGGGAACCATCACACATATTATTCCATCATTTAGTGGATATTTTCACAAAAAAGTGAAATTTTCAAAAATCCAGAAAATTGGCTGAAAACGACTAAATATCAAGGACTCATTGGGCGAATCGCTCTGGAAGTGAAATCGGAACGCTCACTGACATTTCCCCTATCTGAAAGTCTGATAAACGCCGGAAAAATGACTAAGTCAAAGAAATTTTTTTTTAAAACTTTTTTCAATTTTACCCCCGTGGGATATATATTCTACCCACACACATTTGGAACTCTCCTGGGGAACCCTCACACATATTATTCCGTCATTTAGTTGATAATTTCACAAAAAAGTGAAATTTTCAAAAATCCAGAAAATTGCCTGAAAACGACTAAATATCAAGGACTCATTGGGCGAATCGCTCTGGAACTGAAATCGGAACGCTCACTGACATTTGCCCTCTCTGAAAGTCTGATAAAATGACTAAGTCCAAAACAAAATATTTTCAACTTTTTTCAATTTTATCCCCGTGGGATATATATTCTACCCACACACATTTGGAACTCTCCTGGGGAACCCTCACACATATTATTCCGTCATTTAGTTGATATTTTCACAAAAAAGTGAAATTTTCAAAAATCCAGAAAATTGGCTGAAAAAGACGATATATCAAGGACTCATTGGGGCGAATCGCTCTGGAACTGAAATCGGAACGCTCACTGACATTTCCCCTATGTGAAAGTCTGATAAACGCAGGAAAAATGATTAAGTCCCAAAAAAAAAATTTTTCAACTTTTTTCAATTTTACCCCCGTGGGATATATATTCTCCCAACACACATTTGGAACTCTCCTGAGGTACCCTCACAGATATTATTCCCTCATTTAGTGCATATTTTCACAAAAAAGTGAAATTTTCAAAAATCCAGAAAATTGGCTGAAAACGACTAAATATCAAGGACTCATTGGGCGAATCGCTCTGGAACTGAAATCGGAACGCTGACTGACATTTCCCCTATCTGAAAGTCTGATAAACGCCGGAAAAATGACTAAGTCCCAAAAAAAATTTTTTGAAACTTTTTTCAATTTTACCCCCGTGGGATATATATTCTACCCACACACATTTGGAACTCTCCTGGGGTACCCTCACACATATTATTCCCTCATTTAGTGGATATTTTCACAAAAAAGTGAAATTTTCAAAAATCCAGAAAATTGGTTGAAAACGACTAAATCATAGAATCATAGAATCATAGAATCATAGAATGGTAGAGTTGGAAGGGACCTCCTGGGTCATCTGGTCCAACCCCCTGCTCAAAGCAGGATTCACTAAATCATCTCAGACAGATGTCTGTCCAGCCTCTGTTTGAAGACGTCCATTGAAGGGGAACTCACCACCTCTCGTGGCAGCCTGTTCCACTCATTAATCACCCTAACTGTCAAAAAGTTTTTTCTAATATCTAATCTGTGTCTCCTCCCATTTAGTTTCATCCCATTGCTTCTAGTCTTTCCTTGTGCAAATGAGAATAAAGATGATCCTTCTACAATGTGACAGCCCTTGACATATTTGTAGACAGCTATTAAGTCTCCTCTCAGTCTTCTTTTTTGCAAGCTAAACATTCCCAAATCCTGCAACCGTTCCTCATAGGACATGGTTTGCAGACCAGTCACCATTCTGGTCGCTCTTCTCTGAACTTGCTCCAGTTTGTCTATGTCTTTTTTAAAATGTGGGGCCCAAAACTGTACACAGTATTCCAGATGAGGTCTGACCAAAGAGGAGTAAAGACCAATAATGACTTCACGTGATCTAGACTGTATGCTTCTGTTAATACATCCCAGAATTGTATTTGCCTTTTTTGCTGCTGCATCACACTGTTGACTCATGTTCAGTCTATGATCTATTAGTATACCTAAATCTTTTTCACATGTACTGTTGCTTAGCTCTATTCCTCCCATTATGTATATGCTTTTTTCATTTTTATTGCCCAGATGTAGTACTTTGCATTTTTCCCTGTTAAAAAACATTCTGTTGGTTGCTGCCCACTGCTCCAGTTTATTTAGGTCTTTTTGAATCCTCTCTCTCTCTTCTCTAGTATTAGCTATCCCTCCTAGCTTTGTGTCATCAGCAAATTTAATCAGTTTACACTCAATTCCTTCATCTAAATCATTGATAAAGATGTTGAACAATACAGGTCCCAGGACGGAGCCCTGTGGTACCCCACTTGAGACATTCATCCAGCTGGATGTGAAGCCATTTACAATCACCCTTTGAATCCGATCACTAAGCCAGTTATGAATCCACCTAACAGTTGCCTGGTCCATTGCATACTTGGTCATTTTTTCAATAAGGATGGTGTGAGATACTTTGTCAAATGCTTTGCTGAAGTCAAGATATACTATATCTACAGCATTTCCCTGATCCACCCAGTCAGTGATTCTGTCATAGAAGGAAATTAAGTTAGTCTGACATGACTTGTTAGTTATAAACCCATGCTGACTCTGGTTAATCACTTCATTCTTATCCAGGTACTTACATACATGTTGTTTAATAATTTGTTCAAAGATCTTTCCTGGTATAGAAGTCAGACTCACCGGCCTATAGTTCCCTGGGTCCACCTTCTTCCACTTTTTGAAGATAGGAACAACATTTGCTCTTCTCCAGTCTTCTGGGACTTCTCCTGTTCTCCAAGAATTTTCAAAGATTATGGAGAGTGGTTCTAAAATTTCTTCTACGATCTCCTTCAGTACTCTGGGGTGTAATTCATCTGGACCTGGAGACTTGAACTCATTTATGTTAGCTAAATATTCCCTCACAATCTTTCTGTTTACAGATAACTTGGATTCTTCTATTCCTTTAAAAGGACAGTGAAGATCAGTTGATGTTACATTTTCTTTCTGAGAGAAAACAGATGCAAAATAGGAATTAAAAAGTTTGGCCTTCTCAACATCCTCTCTTACCATTTCTCCATTTTCATCCTGTAAAAATCCTATAGCATCTTTGACTTTTCTTTTACTTTTGACATACCCCCAAAATCCTTTTTTATTGCTTTTGACATCTCTTGCAAGCCTTAATTCATTGTCAGCTTTAGCTAACCTGATGCATGCCCTGCAGGATCTGCAGACTGCATTAAAATCTTCTTTAGATATGCCTCCCTCTTTCCATTTAATAAACATTTCTTTCTTTCTTTTTAGCATGTGTTTAAGTTCTGTGTTCATCCATCCTGGTTTCCTTAAATGCTTCCCATTCTTCCTACTTTTCGGGATTGTTAACGATTGTGCTTTGAGAATCTCATTTTTAAAAATTTCCCATCCTTCCTGGACATTTTTGTCCTTAAGGACATCCAGCCATTGGATCCCTCCTATTCTCTTTCTGAGTCTCTTAAAATCTGCCTTTCTAAAATCTAACCTTGAAGTTTGAGTCTTCACATGTCTTCCTCCTCTAGTTATCCAAAATTCGATAATAGCATGATCGCTGCCTCCTAGGGTCCCAGCCACTTTTACCTCCTCAACCATTTCCTCCTTGTTTATAAGGATTAGATCCAAAGTAGCAGATCCCCTTGTTTTCTCCCCTACCTTTTGGAAGATAAAGTTGTCAGCAAGAGAGGATAAGAATTTGCTTGACCTGTTAGTTTTACTTGAGAGAGATTCCCAACAAATGTCTGGATAGTTAAAATCTCCCATGACCACTACGTCATATTTTTTTGAGAACTTGGTCATTTGATACATAAAGAGTTCATCCATATCTTCAGCTTTCCCAGGTGGCCTGTAGTAAATGCCTACAATGGTGTCCTTTCCGTTGTTCTCTCCTTGTATTCTTACCCAAACAGTTTCCACAGAACTCCCAGTCTCTGAAGCTTCAATCTCTGTGCAGATATACGCTTTTCTAACATACAATGCGACACCTCCTCCTCGTTTATCAAGTCTGTTTCTTGCAAATAAGTTGTATCCTTTTAGCCTTTTATTCCAATCATGTGTATCGTCCCACCAAGTTTCAGTGATTCCAATGACATCATATTTCTTTTCCTGCGTTAGTAGTTCTAATTCTCCTTGTTTGTTGCCCATGCTTTGTGCATTTGTATAAAAACATTTTAGTTTGTGATTGGTTTCTCTTCTTCCCATATTTTTATTATTTAAATTGTTTTGTCTTTGTTCTTCCTTTCCACTTCCAGTAGCAGAGATCTCAATAGTATTTGTCAGCTGTATGGCTTTTTCTGGCCTTTTGCTTCCCTTCCCACATTGTTCTAGTTTAAAGCTCTCCTGATGAGTGCAGCAAGGCAATTTCCAAATACATGTTTTCCAGTCTTCGTAAGGTGCACCCCATCTCTAGCAAGTAGTCCATCGTATAGGTAATTCATTCCGTGATCCAGAAATCCAAATCCTTGTTGACGGCACCATCGACGTAGCCAGTTGTTCACCTGTAGAATCTTATTCCACCTCATTGTTCCATGGCCATCCACTGGGAGGATGGATGAGAAGACCACCTGCGCTCCCAATTCTTTCACTTTCTTGCCCAAGTCTTCAAAGTCACTGCAGATGGTTTCCAGGTCCTTTCTTGCAGTGTCATTTGTCCCCACATGTATTAGCAGGAATGGGTAGTGATCTGTAGGTCTGAAGAGTCTTGATATCCTGTCAGACACATCTTTAATTTTTGCTCCTGGAAGACAGCACATTTCTCTTGAGGTTATGTCTGGTCTGCAGATAGCAGCCTCTGTTCCTCTTAACAGGGAATCCCCCATGACCACCACTCTCCGTTTTTTCTTCACAACATTCTTCTTTCTCCATCCAGGAGGATTCTGAGGGCTTACAAGGTTATTCATTGCTGGCAAAGTCTTATCTTGCTGTATTTCTTCATGGTTCTCCTGCGAGAGAGCCTGGTACTGGTTCCTGAGCAGTATAGGTGCTGACTGCCTCTCTATCCTCCTGCTTCTCTGGGTCACATGCTTCCATTCCTCTGTTTCCTCAGGTGCAGTTCGAATTTCTTCTCTTTCTGAATCATGAAGAGATAATTCTGCTCTGTCTAAGAACTCTTCACCTTCCTTAATGATTTTCAAGGTAGTTAACCTCTCTTCTAGATTTCGCAACTTTTCCTCCAACAGGGACACAAGCTTGCATTTCTGGCATGTGAAGTTTGGCTTTTCCACTGGCAAGTCTGTGAACATGTAGCAGGATATGCAGCTCACCAAATGGCTCCTGGACTCTTCCATGTTCTTACTGTTAATGTTCTGAAAACAGTGAAAAAAGCTTCAAAAAAAAGCTTCAAAATCCAACAGCCAAAATCCAGTGTTCTTTGAGCTCACGGAGACTCTTCACTTACCCCAAAATGCAGTGGGAATATGCAAATTATCTCCTTAGGACTCCTCCCCTGGTTTACCGATGTCCTCTTTTCAGCTCCAACAGCCAAAATCCAGTGTTCTTTGAGCTCACGGAGACTCTTCACTTACCCCAGAATGCAGTGGGAATATGCAAATTATCTCCTTAGGACTCCTCCCCTGGTTTACCGATGTCCTCTTTTCAGCTCCAACAGCCAAAATCCAGTGTTCTTTGAGCTCACGGAGACTCTTCACTTACCCCAAAATGCAGTGGGAATATGCAAATTATCTCCTTAGGACTCCTCCCCTGGTTTACCGATGTCCTCTTTTCAGCTCCAACAGCCAAAATCCAGTGTTCTTTGAGCTCACGGAGACTCTTCACTTACCACAAAATGCAGTGGGAATATGCAAATTATCTCCTTAGGACTCCTCCCCTGGTTTACCGATGTCCTCTTTTCAGCTCCAACAGCCAAAATCCAGTGTTCTTTGAGCTCACGGAGACTCTTTACTTACCCCAAAATGCAGTGGGAATATGCAAATTATCTCCTTAGGACTCCTCCCCTGGTTTACCGATGTCCTCTTTTCAGCTCCAACAGCCAAAATCCAGTGTTCTTTGAGCTCACGGAGACTCTTCACTTACCCCAAAATGCAGTGGGAATATGCAAATTATCTCCTTAGGACTCCTCCCCTGGTTTACCGATGTCCTCTTTTCAGCTCCAACAGCCAAAATCCAGTGTTCTTTGAGCTCACGGAGACTCTTCACTTACCCCAAAATGCAGTGGGAATATGCAAATTATCTCCTTAGGACTCCTCCCCTGGTTTACCGATGTCCTCTTTTCAGCTCCAACAGCCAAAATCCAGTGTTCTTTGAGCTCACGGAGACTCTTCACTTACCCCAAAATGCAGTGGGAATATGCAAATTATCTCCTTAGGACTCCTCCCCTGGTTTTTGGGCGAATCGCTCTGGAACTGAAATTGGAACGCTGACTGACATTTCCCCTATCTGAAAGTCTGATAAACGCCGGAAAAATGACTAAGTCAAAGAAATTTTTTTTTTAAACTTTTTTCAATTTTACCCCCGTGGGATATATATTCTACCCACACACATTTGGAACTCTCCTGGGGAACCCTCACACATATTATTCCCTCATTTAGTGGATATTTTCACAAAAAAGTGAAATTTTCAAAAATCCAGAAATTGGCTGAAAATGTCTAAATATCAAGGACTCATTGGGCGAATCGCTCTGGAACTGAAATCGGAACGCTCACTGACATTTGCCCTCTCTGAAAGTCTGATAAAATGACTAAGTCCAAAACAAAATATTTTCAACTTTTTTCAATTTTATCCCCGTGGGATATATATTCTACCCACACACATTTGGAACTCTCCTGGGGAACCCTCACACATATTATTCCGTCATTTAGTTGATATTTTCACAAAAAAGTGAAATTTTCAAAAATCCAGAAAATTGGCTGAAAACGACTAAATATCAAGGACTCATTGGGCGAATCGCTCATGAACTGAAATCGGAACGCTCACTCACATTTCCCCTATCTGAAAGTCTGATAAAATGACTAAGTCCAAAACAAAAAAATTTTCAACTTTTTTCAATTTTACCCCCGTGGGATATATATTCTACCCACACACATTTGGGACTCTCCTGGGGTACCCTCACACATATTATTCCCTCACTTAGTGGATATTTTCACAAAAAAGTGAAATTTTCAAAAATCCAAAATATTGGCTGAAAAAGACTAAATATCAAGGACTCATTGGGGCGAATCGCTCTGGAACTGAAATCGGAACGCTCACTGACATTTCCCCTATGTGAAAGTCTGATAAACGCAGGAAAAATGACTAAGTCCCAAAAAAAAAATTTTTAAACTTTTTTCAATTTTACCCTGGTGCGATATATATTGTACCCACACACATTTGGAACTCTCCTGGGGTACCCTCACACATATTATTCCCTCAGTTAGTGGATATTTTCACAAAAAAGTGAAATTTTCAAAAATCCAGAAAATTGGCTGAAAACGACTAAATATCAAGAACTCATTGGGCGAATCGCTCTGGAACTGAAATCGGAATGCTCACTCACATTTCCCCTATCTGAAAGTCTGATAAACGCCGGAAAAATGACTAAGTCCCAAAAAAAATTTTTTTAAACTTTTTTCAATTTTATCCCCGTGGGATATATATTCTACCCACACACATTTGGAACTCTCCTGGGGAACCCTCATACATATTATTCCGTCATTTAGTGGATATTTTCACAAAAAAGTGAAATTTTCAAAAATCCAGAAAATTGGCTGAAAACGACTAAATATCAAGGACTCATTGGGCGAATCGCTCTGGAACTGAAATCGGAATGCTCACTGACATTTCCCCTATATGAAAGTCTGATAAACGCCGGAAAAATTACTAAGTCCAAAAAAAATTTTTTTTTCAATTTTACCACCGTGGGATATATATTCTACCCACACACATTTGGAACTCTCCTGGGGTACCCTCACACATATTATTCCCTCATTTAGTGGATATTTTCACAAAAAAAGTGAAATTTTCAAAAATCCAGAAAATTGGCTGAAAACGACTAAATATCAAGGACTCATTGGGCGAATCACTCTGGAACTGAAATCGGAACGCTCACTGAAATTTCCCCTATCTGAAAGTCTGATAAACGCCGGAAAAATGACTAAGTCCAAAAAAAAATTTTTTTCAACTTTTTTCAATTTTACCCCCGTGGGATATATATTCTACCCACACACATTTGGAACTCTCCTGGGGTACCCTCACACATATTATTCCGTCATTTAGTGGATATTTTCACAAAAAAGTGAAATTTTCAAAAATCCAGAAAATTGGCTGAAAACAAATAAATATCAAGGACGCATTGAGTGAATCGCTCTGGAACTGAAATCGGAACGCTCACTGACATTTCCCCTATCTGAAAGTCTGATAAACGCCGGAAAAATTACTAAGTCCAAAAAAATTTTTTTTTAAACTTTTTTCAATTTTATCCCCGTGGGATATATATTCTACCCACACACATTTGGAACTCTCCTGGGGAACCCTCACACATATTATTCCGTCATTTAGTGGATATTTTCACAAAAAAGTCAAATTTTCAAAAATCCAGAAAATTGGCTGAAAACGACTAAATATCAAGGACTCATTGGGCGAATCGCTCTGGAACTGAAATCGGAACGCTCACTGACATTTGCCCTATGTGAAAGTCTGATGAACGCCGGAAAGATGACTAAGTCTGAAAAAAAAAAATTTTTAAACTTTTTTCAATTTTACCCCCGTGGGATATATATTCTACCCACACACATTTGGAACTCTCCTGGGGAACCCTCACACATATTATTCCGTCATTTAGTGGATATTTTCACAAAAAAGTAAAATTTTCAAAAAATCCAGAAAATTGGCTGAAAACGACTAAATATCAAGGACTCATTGGGCGAATCGCTCTAGAACTGAAATCGGAACGCTCACTGACATTTGCCCTATCTGAAAGTCTGATAAAATGACTAAGTCCAAAACAAAATATTTTCAACTTTTTTCAATTTTATCCCCGTGGGATATATATTCTACCCACACACATTTGGAACTCTCCTCGGGAACCCTCACACATATTATTCCGTCATTTAGTTGATATTTTCACAAAAAAGTGAAATTTTCAAAAATCCAGAAAATTGTCTGAAAACGACTAAATATCAAGGACTCATTGGGCGAATCGCTCTGGAACTGAAATCGGAACGCTCACTCACATTTCCCCTATCTGAAAGTCTGATAAAATGACTAAGTCCAAAACAAAAAAATTTGCAACTTTTTTCAATTTTACCCCCGTGGGATATATATTCTACCCACACACATTTGGAACTCTCCTGGGGTACCCTCACACATATTATTCCCTCAGTTAGTGGATATTTTCACAAAAAAGTGAAGTTTTCAAAAATCCAGAAAATTGTCTGAAAATGACTAAATATCAAGGACTCATTGGGAGAATCGCTCTGGAACTGAAATCGGAACGCTCACTCACATTTCCCCTATCTGAAAGTCTGATAAACGCCGGAAAAATGACTAAGTCCCCAAAAAATTTTTTTAAAACTTTTTTCAATTTTACCCCCATGGGATATATATCCTACCCACACACATTTGGAACTCTCCTGGGGTACCCTCACACATATTATTCCCTCATTTAGTGGATATTTTCACAAAAAAGTGAAATTTTCAAAAATCCAGAAAATTGACTGAAAATGACTAAATATCAAGGTCTCATTGGGCGAATCGCTCTGGAACTGAAATTGTAACGCTCACTGACATTTCCCCTATCTGAAAGTCTGATAAACGCCGGAAAAATGACTAAGTCCCAAAAAAAAATTTTTTTTACTTTTTTCAATTTTACCCACGTGGGATATATATTCTACCCACACACATTTGGAACTCTCCTGGGGAACCCTCACAGATATTATTCCGTCATTTAGTGGATATTTTCACAAAAAAGTGAAATTTTCAAAAATCCAGAAAATTGGCTGAAAACGACTAAATATCAAGGACTCATTAGGCGAATCGCTCTGGAACTGAAATCGGAACGTTCACTCACATTTCACCTATCTGAAAGTCTGATAAACGCCGGAAAAATGACTAAGACCCCAAAAAATTTTTTAAAACTTTTTTCAATTTTACCCCCGTGGGATATATATTCTACCCACACACATCTGGAACTCTCCTGGTGTACCCTCACACATATTATTCCCTCATTTAGTGGATATTTTCACAAAAAAGTGATATTTTCAAAAATCCAAAATATTGGCTGAAAACGACTAAATATCAAGGACTCATTGGGCGAATCGCTCTGTAACTGAAATCGGAATGCTCACTGACATTTCCCCTATCTGAAAGTCTGATAAACGTCGGAAAAATGACTAAGTCCCAAAAAAAATTTTTTTAAACTTTTTTCAATTTTATCCCCGTGGGATATATATTCTACCCACACACATTTGGGACTCTCCTGGGGAACTCTCACACATATTATTCCGTCATTTAGTGGATATTTTCACAAAAAAGTGAAATTTTCAAAAATCCAGAAAATTGGCTGAAAACGACTAAATATCAAGGACTCATTGGGCGAATCGCTCTGGAACTGAAATCTTAAAGTTCACTCACATTTCCCCTATCTGAAAGTCTGATAAACGCCGGAAAAATGACTAAGTCCCAAAAAATTTTTTTTTAAACTTTTTCCAATTTTACCCCCGTGGGATATATATTCTACCCACACACATTTGGGACTCTCCTGCGGTACCCTCACACATATTGTTCCATCATTTAGTGGATATTTTCACAAAAAAGTGAAATTTTCAAAAATCCAAAATATTGGCTGAAAACGACTAAATATCAAGGACTCATTGGGCGAATCGCTCTGGAACTGAAATGGTAACGCTCACTGACATTTCCCCTATCTGAAAGTCTGATGAACGCCGGAAAAATTACTAAGTCCAAAAAAAATTTTTTTTCAACTTTTTTCAATTTTATCCTCGTGGGATATATATTCTACCCACACACACTTGGAACTCTCCTGGGGTACCCTCACACATATTATTCCCTCATTTAGTGGATATTTTCGCAAAAAAGTGAAATTTTTAAAAATCCAGAAAATTGGCTGAAAACGACTAAATATCAAGGACGCATTGGGCGAATCGCTCTGGAACTGAAATCTGAAGCTCACTGACATTTTCCCTGTCTGAAAGTCTGATAAACGCCGGAAAAATTAATAAGTCCCAAATAAAATTTTTTAAACTTTTTTCAATTTTACCCCTGTGGGATATATATTCTACCCACACACATTTGGAACTCTCCTGGGGTACCCTCACACATATTATTCCCTCATTTAGTGGATATTTTCACAAAAAAGTGAAATTTTCAAAAATCCGGAAAATTGGCCGAAAACGACTAAATATCAAGGACTCATTGGGCGAATCGCTCTGGAACTGAAATCGGAATGCTCACTGACATTTCTCCTATCTAAAAGTCTGATAAACTCCGGAAAAATTACTAAGTCACAAAAAAATTTTTTTTTCAAATTTTTTCAATTTTATCCCCGTGGGATATATATTCTACCCACACACATTTGGAACTCTCCTGGGGTTCCCTCACACATATTATTCCCTCATTTCGTGGATATTTTCACAAAAAAGTGAAATTTTCAAAAATCCAGAAAATTGGCTGAAAACTACTAAATATCAAGGATTCATTGGGCGAATCGCTCTGGAACTGAAATCGGAACGCTCACTGACAATTCCCCTATCTGAAAGTCTGATAAACGCTGGAAAAATGACTAAGTCGAAAAAAAAAATTTTTTAAACTTTTTTCAATTTTACCCCCGTGGGATATATATTCTACCCACACACATTTGGAACTCTCCTGGGGTACCCTCACACATATTATTCCCTTATTTAGTGGATATTTTCACAAAAAAAGTGAAATTTTCAAAAATCCAGAAAATTGGCTGACAACGACTAAATATCAAGGACTCATTGGGCGAATCGCTCTGGAACTGAAATGGTAACGCTCACTGACATTTCCCCTATCTGAAAGTCTGATAAACGCCGGAAAAATGACTAAGTCCCAAAAAAAAATTTTTTAAACTTTTTTCAATTTTACCCCCGTGGGATATATATTCTACCCACACACATTTGGAACTCTCCTGGGGTACCCTCACACATATTATTCCCTCATTTAGTGGATATTTTCACAAAAAAGTGAAATTTTTAAAAATCCAGAAAATTGGCTGAAAACGACTAAATATCAAGGACTCATTGGGCGAATCGCTCTGGAACTGAAATCGGAACGCTCACTGACATTTCCCCTATCTGAAAGTCTGATAAACGCCGGAAAAATTACTAAGTCCAAAAAAAAATTTTTTTTCAACTTTTTTCAATTTTATCCCCGTGGGATATATATTCTACCCACACACATTTGGAACTCTCCTGGGGTACCCTCACACATATTATTCCCTCATTTAGTGGATATTTTCCCCAAAAAGTGAAATTTTCAAAAATCCTGAAAATTGGCTGAAAACGACTAAATTTCAAGGACTCATTCGGCGAATCGCTCTGGAACTGAAATCGGAATGCTCACTGACATTTCCCCTATCTGAAAGTCTGATAAACGCCGGAAAAATGACAGTCCAAAAAAAATTTTTTCAACTTTTTTCAATTTTACCCCGTGGGATATATCTTCTACCCACACACATTTGGAACTCTCCTGGGGTACCCTCACACATATTATTCCCTCATTTAGTGGATATTTTCACAAAAAAGTGAAATTTTCCAAAATCCAGAAAATTGGCTGAAAACGACTAAATATCAAGGACTCATTGGGCGAATCGCTCTGGAACTGAAATCGGAACGCTCACTCACATTTCCCCTATCTGAAAGTCTGATAAACGCCGGAAAAATGACTAAGTCCCCAAAAAAAAAATTTTTAAACTTTTTTCAATTTTACCCCCGTGGGATATATATTCTACCCACACACATTTGGAACTCTCCTGGGGTACCCGCACACATATTATTCCCTCATTTAGTGGATATTTTCACAAAAAAGTGAAAATTTCAAAAATCCAGAAAATTGGCTGAAAACGACTAAATATCAAGGACGCATTGGGCGAATCACTCTGGAACTGAAATCTGAACGCTCACTGACATTTCCCCTATCTGAAAGTCTGATAAACGCCGGAAAAATGACTAAGTTCCCAAAAAAAATTTTTTCAACTTTTTTCAATTTTACCCCCGTGGTATATATATTCTACCCACACACATTTGGAACTCTCCTGGGGTACCCTCATACATATTATTCCCTCATTTAGTGGATATTTTCACAAAAAAGTGAAATTTTCAAAAATCCTGAAAATTGGCTGAAAACGACTAAATTTCAAGGACTCATTGGGCGAATCGCTCTGGAACTGAAATCTGAACGCTCACTGACATTTTCCCTATCTGAAAGTCTGATAAACGCCAGAAAAATGACTAAGTCCAAAAAAAATTTTTTTTCAACTTTTTTCAATTTTACCCCCGTGGGATATATATTCTACGCACACACATTTGGAACTCTCCTGGGGTACTCACACATATTATTCTCTCATTTAGTGGATATTTTCACAAAAAAGTGACATTTTCAAAAATCAAGAAAATTGTCTGAAAATGACTAAATATCAAGGACTCATTGGGCGAATCGCTCTGGAACTGAAATCGGGATGCTCACTGACATTTCCCCTATCTGAAAGTCTGATGAACGCCGGAAAAATTACTAAGTCCAAAAAAAATTTTTTTTCAACTTTTTTCAATTTTATCCTCGTGGGATATATATTCTACCCACACACACTTGGAACTCTCCTGGGGTACCCTCACACATATTATTCCCTCATTTAGTGGATATTTTCGCAAAAAAGTGAAATTTTTAAAAATCCAGAAAATTGGCTGAAAACGACTAAATATCAAGGACGCATTGGGCGAATCGCTCTGGAACTGAAATCTGAAGCTCACTGACATTTTCCCTGTCTGAAAGTCTGATAAACGCCGGAAAAATTAATAAGTCCCAAATAAAATTTTTTAAACTTTTTTCAATTTTACCCCTGTGGGATATATATTCTTCCCACACACATTTGGAACTCTCCTGGGGTACCCTCACACATATTATTCCCTCATTTAGTGGATATTTTCACAAAAAAGTGAAATTTTCAAAAATCCGGAAAATTGGCCGAAAACGACTAAATATCAAGGACTCATTGGGCGAATCGCTCTGGAACTGAAATCGGAATGCTCACTGACATTTCTCCTATCTAAAAGTCTGATAAACTCCGGAAAAATTACTAAGTCACAAAAAAATTTTTTTTTCAAATTTTTTCAATTTTATCCCCGTGGGATATATATTCTACCCACACACATTTGGAACTCTCCTGGGGTTCCCTCACACATATTATTCCCTCATTTCGTGGATATTTTCACAAAAAAGTGAAATTTTCAAAAATCCAGAAAATTGGCTGAAAACTACTAAATATCAAGGATTCATTGGGCGAATCGCTCTGGAACTGAAATCGGAACGCTCACTGACAATTCCCCTATCTGAAAGTCTGATAAACGCTGGAAAAATGACTAAGTCGAAAAAAAAAATTTTTTAAACTTTTTTCAATTTTACCCCCGTGGGATATATATTCTACCCACACACATTTGGAACTCTCCTGGGGTACCCTCACACATATTATTCCCTTATTTAGTGGATATTTTCACAAAAAAAGTGAAATTTTCAAAAATCCAGAAAATTGGCTGACAACGACTAAATATCAAGGACTCATTGGGCGAATCGCTCTGGAACTGATATCGGAATGCTCACTGACATTTCCCCTATCTGAAAGTCTGATGAACGCCGGAAAAATGACTAAGTAGAAAAAAAAAATTTTTTTAACTTTTTTCAATTTTACCCCCGTGGGATATATATTCTACCCACACACATTTGGAACTCTCCTGGGGTACCCTCACACATATTATTCTCTCATTTAGTGGATATTTTCACAAAAAAGTGAAATTTTCAAAAATCCAGAAAATTGGCTGAAAACGACTAAATATCAAGGACTCATTGGGCGAATCACTCTGGAACTGAAATCTGAACGCTCACTGACATTTCCCCTATCTGAAAGTCTGATAAACGCCGGAAAAATGACTAAGTTCCCAAAAAAAATTTTTTCAACTTTTTTCAATTTTACCCCCGTGGTATATATATTCTACCCACACACATTTGGAACTCTCCTGGGGTACCCTCATACATATTATTCCCTCATTTAGTGGATATTTTCACAAAAAAGTGAAATTTTCAAAAATCCTGAAAATTGGCTGAAAACGACTAAATTTCAAGGACTCATTGGGCGAATCGCTCTGGAACTGAAATCTGAACGCTCACTGACATTTTCCCTATCTGAAAGTCTGATAAACGCCAGAAAAATGACTAAGTCCAAAAAAAATTTTTTTTCAACTTTTTTCAATTTTACCCCCGTGGGATATATATTCTACGCACACACATTTGGAACTCTCCTGGGGTACTCACACATATTATTCTCTCATTTAGTGGATATTTTCACAAAAAAGTGACATTTTCAAAAATCAAGAAAATTGTCTGAAAATGACTAAATATCAAGGACTCATTGGGCGAATCGCTCTGGAACTGAAATCGGGATGCTCACTGACATTTCCCCTATCTGAAAGTCTGATGAACGCCGGAAAAATTACTAAGTCCAAAAAAAATTTTTTTTCAACTTTTTTCAATTTTATCCTCGTGGGATATATATTCTACCCACACACACTTGGAACTCTCCTGGGGTACCCTCACACATATTATTCCCTCATTTAGTGGATATTTTCGCAAAAAAGTGAAATTTTTAAAAATCCAGAAAATTGGCTGAAAACGACTAAATATCAAGGACGCATTGGGCGAATCGCTCTGGAACTGAAATCTGAAGCTCACTGACATTTTCCCTGTCTGAAAGTCTGATAAACGCCGGAAAAATTAATAAGTCCCAAATAAAATTTTTTAAACTTTTTTCAATTTTACCCCTGTGGGATATATATTCTTCCCACACACATTTGGAACTCTCCTGGGGTACCCTCACACATATTATTCCCTCATTTAGTGGATATTTTCACAAAAAAGTGAAATTTTCAAAAATCCGGAAAATTGGCCGAAAACGACTAAATATCAAGGACTCATTGGGCGAATCGCTCTGGAACTGAAATCGGAATGCTCACTGACATTTCTCCTATCTAAAAGTCTGATAAACTCCGGAAAAATTACTAAGTCACAAAAAAATTTTTTTTTCAAATTTTTTCAATTTTATCCCCGTGGGATATATATTCTACCCACACACATTTGGAACTCTCCTGGGGTTCCCTCACACATATTATTCCCTCATTTCGTGGATATTTTCACAAAAAAGTGAAATTTTCAAAAATCCAGAAAATTGGCTGAAAACTACTAAATATCAAGGATTCATTGGGCGAATCGCTCTGGAACTGAAATCGGAACGCTCACTGACAATTCCCCTATCTGAAAGTCTGATAAACGCTGGAAAAATGACTAAGTCGAAAAAAAAAATTTTTTAAACTTTTTTCAATTTTACCCCCGTGGGATATATATTCTACCCACACACATTTGGAACTCTCCTGGGGTACCCTCACACATATTATTCCCTTATTTAGTGGATATTTTCACAAAAAAAGTGAAATTTTCAAAAATCCAGAAAATTGGCTGACAACGACTAAATATCAAGGACTCATTGGGCGAATCGCTCTGGAACTGATATCGGAATGCTCACTGACATTTCCCCTATCTGAAAGTCTGATGAACGCCGGAAAAATGACTAAGTAGAAAAAAAAATTTTTTTTAACTTTTTTCAATTTTACCCCCGTGGGATATATATTCTACCCACACACATTTGGAACTCTCCTGGGGTACCCTCACACATATTATTCTCTCATTTAGTGGATATTTTCACAAAAAAGTGAAATTTTCAAAAATCCAGAAAATTGGCTGAAAACGACTAAATATCAAGGACTCATTGGGCGAATCGCTCTGGAACTGAAATCGGAACGCTCACTGACATTTCCCCTATGTGAAAGTCTGATAAACGCCGGAAAAATGACTAAGTTCAAAAAAAAATTTTTTTCAACTTTTTTCAATTTTACCCCCGTGGGATATATATTCTACCCACACACATTTGGAACTCTCGTGGGGTACCCTCACACATATTATTCCCTCATTTAGTGGATATTTTCACAAAAAAGTGAAATTTTCAAAAATCCAGAAAATTGGCTGAAAACGTCTAAATATATAGGACTCATTGGGCGAATCACTCTGGAACTGAAATCGGAACGCTCACTGACATTTCCCCTATCTGAAAGTCTGATAAACGCCGTAAAAATGACTAAGTTAAAAAAAAAAAATTTTTCAACTTTTTTCAATTTTACCCCCGTGGGATATATATTCTACCCACACACATTTGGAACTCTCCTGGGGTACCCTCACACATATTATTCCCTCATTTAGTGGATATTTTCACAAAAAAGTGAAATTTTCAAAAATCCAGAAAATTGGCTGAAAACGACTAAATATCAAGGACTCATTGGGCGAATCGCTCTGGAACTGAAATCGGAATGCTCACTGACATTTCCCCTATCTGAAAGTCTGATAAACGCCGGAAAAATGACTAAGTCCAAAAAAAATTTTTTTCAACTTTTTTCAATTTTACCCCCGTGGGATATATATTCTACCCACACACATTTGGAACTCTCCTGGGGTACCCTCACACATATTATTCCCTCATTTAGTGGATATTTTCACAAAAAAGTGAAATTTTTAAAAATCCAGAAAATTGGCTGAAAACAACTAAATATCAAGGACTCATTGGGCGAATCGCTCTGGAACTGAAATCTGAACGCTCACTGACATTTTCCCTATCTGAAAGGCTGATAAACACTGGAAAAATTACTAAGTCCAAAAAAAAATTTTTTTAAACTTTTTTCAATTTTATCCCCGTGGGATATTTATTCTACCCACACACATTTGGAACTCTCCTGGAGAACCCTCACACATATTATGCCCTCATTAAGTGGATATTTTCACAAAAAAGTGAAATTTTCAAAAATCCAGAAAATTGGCTGAAAACGTCTAAATATATAGGACTCATTGGGCGAATCGCTCTGGAACTGAAATCGGAACGCTCACTGACATTTCCCCTATCTGAAAGTCTGATAAACGCCGTAAAAATGACTAAGTTAAAAAAAAAAAATTTTTCAACTTTTTTCAATTTTACCCCCGTGGGATATATATTCTACCCACACACATTTGGAACTCTCCTGGGGTACCCTCACACATATTATTCCTTCATTTAGTGGATTTTTTCACAAAAAAGTGAAATTTTTAAAAATCCAGAAAATTGGCTGAAAACGACTAAATATCAAGGACTCATTGGGCGAATCGCTCTGGAACTGAAATCGGAACGCTCACTGACATTTCCCCAATCTGAAAGTCTGATAAACGCCGGAAAAATTACTAAGTCCAAAAAAAATTTTTTTTTCAACTTTTTTCAATTTTATCCCCCTGGGATACATATTCTACCCACACACATTTGGAACTCTCCTGGGGTACCCTCACACATATTATTCCCTCATTTAGTGGATATTTTCACAAAAAAGTGAAATTTTTAAAAATCCAGAAAATTGGCTGAAAACGACTAAATATCAAGGACTCATTGGGTGAATCGCTCTGGAACTGAAATCTGAACGCTCACTGACATTTTCCCTATCTGAAAGTCTGATAAACACTGGAAAAATTACTAAGTCCAAAAAAAAATTTTTTTCAACTTTTTTCAATTTTATCCCCGTGGGATATTTATTCTACCCACACACATTTGGAGCTCTCCTGGGGTACCCTCACACATATTATTCCTTCATTTAGTGGATTTTTTCACAAAAAAGTGAAATTTTTAAAAATCCAGAAAATTGGCTGAAAATGACTAAATATCAAGGACTCATTGGGCGAATCACTCTGGAACTGAAATCGGAACGCTCTCTCACATTTCCCCTATCTGAAAGTCTGATAAATGCTGGAAAAATGACTAAGTCGAAAAAAAAAAATTTTTAAACTTTTTTCAATTTTACCCCCGTGGGATATATATTCTACCCACACACATTTGGAACTCTCCTGGGGTACCCTCACACATATTATTCCCTCATTTAGTGGATATTTTCACAAAAAAGTGAAATTTTCAAAAATCCAGAAAATTGGCTGAAAACTACTAAATATCAAGGATTCATTGGGCGAATCGCTCTGGAACTGAAATCGGAACGCTCACTGACAATTCCCCTATCTGAAAGTCTGATAAACGCTGGAAAAATGACTAAGTCGAAAAAAAAAATTTTTTAAACTTTTTTCAATTTTACCCCCGTGGGATATATATTCTACCCACACACATTTGGAACTCTCCTGGGGTACCCTCACACATATTATTCCCTTATTTAGTGGATATTTTCACAAAAAAAGTGAAATTTTCAAAAATCCAGAAAATTGGCTGACAACGACTAAATATCAAGGACTCATTGGGCGAATCGCTCTGGAACTGATATCGGAATGCTCACTGACATTTCCCCTATCTGAAAGTCTGATGAACGCCGGAAAAATGACTAAGTAGAAAAAAAAAATTTTTTTAACTTTTTTCAATTTTACCCCCGTGGGATATATATTCTACCCACACACATTTGGAACTCTCCTGGGGTACCCTCACACATATTATTCTCTCATTTAGTGGATATTTTCACAAAAAAGTGAAATTTTCAAAAATCCAGAAAATTGGCTGAAAACGACTAAATATCAAGGACTCATTGGGCGAATCGCTCTGGAACTGAAATCGGAACGCTCACTGACATTTCCCCTATGTGAAAGTCTGATAAACGCCGGAAAAATGACTAAGTTCAAAAAAAAATTTTTTTCAACTTTTTTCAATTTTACCCCCGTGGGATATATATTCTACCCACACACATTTGGAACTCTCGTGGGGTACCCTCACACATATTATTCCCTCATTTAGTGGATATTTTCACAAAAAAGTGAAATTTTCAAAAATCCAGAAAATTGGCTGAAAACGTCTAAATATATAGGACTCATTGGGCGAATCACTCTGGAACTGAAATCGGAACGCTCACTGACATTTCCCCTATCTGAAAGTCTGATAAACGCCGTAAAAATGACTAAGTTAAAAAAAAAAAATTTTTCAACTTTTTTCAATTTTACCCCCGTGGGATATATATTCTACCCACACACATTTGGAACTCTCCTGGGGTACCCTCACACATATTATTCCCTCATTTAGTGGATATTTTCACAAAAAAGTGAAATTTTCAAAAATCCAGAAAATTGGCTGAAAACGACTAAATATCAAGGACTCATTGGGCGAATCGCTCTGGAACTGAAATCGGAATGCTCACTGACATTTCCCCTATCTGAAAGTCTGATAAACGCCGGAAAAATGACTAAGTCCAAAAAAAATTTTTTTCAACTTTTTTCAATTTTACCCCCGTGGGATATATATTCTACCCACACACATTTGGAACTCTCCTGGGGTACCCTCACACATATTATTCCCTCATTTAGTGGATATTTTCACAAAAAAGTGAAATTTTTAAAAATCCAGAAAATTGGCTGAAAACAACTAAATATCAAGGACTCATTGGGCGAATCGCTCTGGAACTGAAATCTGAACGCTCACTGACATTTTCCCTATCTGAAAGGCTGATAAACACTGGAAAAATTACTAAGTCCAAAAAAAAATTTTTTTAAACTTTTTTCAATTTTATCCCCGTGGGATATTTATTCTACCCACACACATTTGGAACTCTCCTGGAGAACCCTCACACATATTATGCCCTCATTAAGTGGATATTTTCACAAAAAAGTGAAATTTTCAAAAATCCAGAAAATTGGCTGAAAACGTCTAAATATATAGGACTCATTGGGCGAATCGCTCTGGAACTGAAATCGGAACGCTCACTGACATTTCCCCTATCTGAAAGTCTGATAAACGCCGTAAAAATGACTAAGTTAAAAAAAAAAAATTTTTCAACTTTTTTCAATTTTACCCCCGTGGGATATATATTCTACCCACACACATTTGGAACTCTCCTGGGGTACCCTCACACATATTATTCCTTCATTTAGTGGATTTTTTCACAAAAAAGTGAAATTTTTAAAAATCCAGAAAATTGGCTGAAAACGACTAAATATCAAGGACTCATTGGGCGAATCGCTCTGGAACTGAAATCGGAACGCTCACTGACATTTCCCCAATCTGAAAGTCTGATAAACGCCGGAAAAATTACTAAGTCCAAAAAAAATTTTTTTTTCAACTTTTTTCAATTTTATCCCCCTGGGATACATATTCTACCCACACACATTTGGAACTCTCCTGGGGTACCCTCACACATATTATTCCCTCATTTAGTGGATATTTTCACAAAAAAGTGAAATTTTTAAAAATCCAGAAAATTGGCTGAAAACGACTAAATATCAAGGACTCATTGGGTGAATCGCTCTGGAACTGAAATCTGAACGCTCACTGACATTTTCCCTATCTGAAAGTCTGATAAACACTGGAAAAATTACTAAGTCCAAAAAAAAATTTTTTTCAACTTTTTTCAATTTTATCCCCGTGGGATATTTATTCTACCCACACACATTTGGAGCTCTCCTGGGGTACCCTCACACATATTATTCCTTCATTTAGTGGATTTTTTCACAAAAAAGTGAAATTTTTAAAAATCCAGAAAATTGGCTGAAAATGACTAAATATCAAGGACTCATTGGGCGAATCACTCTGGAACTGAAATCGGAACGCTCTCTCACATTTCCCCTATCTGAAAGTCTGATAAACGCTGGAAAAATGACTAAGTCGAAAAAAAAAAATTTTTAAACTTTTTTCAATTTTACCCCCGTGGGATATATATTCTACCCACACACATTTGGAACTCTCCTGGGGTACCCTCACACATATTATTCCCTCATTTAGTGGATATTTTCACAAAAAAGTGAAATTTTCAAAAATCCAGAAAATTGGCTGAAAACGACTAAATATCAAGGACTCATTGGGCGAATCACTCTGGAACTGAAATCGGAACGCTCACTGACATTTCCCCTATGTGAAAGTCTGATAAACGCCGGAAAAATGACTAAGTTCAAAAAAAATTTTTTTCAACTTTTTTCAATTTTACCCCCGTGGGATATACATTCTACCCACACACATTTGGAACTCTCCTGGGGTACCCTCACACATATTATTCCCTCATTTAGTGGATATTTTCACAAAAAAGTGAAATTTTCAAAAATCCAGAAAATTGGCTGAAAACGTCTAAATATATAGGACTCATTGGGCAAATCACTCTGGAACTGAAATCGGAACGCTCACTGACATTTCCCCTATCTGAAAGTCTGATAAACGCCGTAGAAATGACTAAGTTAAAAAAAAAAATTTTTTCAACTTTTTTCAATTTTACCCCCGTGGGATATATATTCTACCCACACACATTTGGAACTCTCCTGGGGTACCCTCACACATATTATTCCCTCATTTAGTGGATATTTTCACAAAAAAGTGAAATTTTTAAAAATCCAGAAAATTGGCTGAAAACAACTAAATATCAAGGACTCATTGGGCGAATCGCTCTGGAACTGAAATCTGAACGCTCACTGACATTTTCCCTATCTGAAAGTCTGATAAACACTGGAAAAATTACTAAGTTCAAAAAAATTTTTTTTTAAACTTTTTTCAATTTTATCCCCGTGGGATATTTATTCTACCCACACACATTTGGAGCTCTCCTGGAGAACCCTCACACATATTATGCCCTCATTTAGTGGATATTTTCACAAAAAAGTGAAATTTTCAAAAATCCAGAAAATTGGCTGAAAACGTCTAAATATATAGGACTCATTGGGCGAATCGCTCTGGAACTGAAATCGGAACGCTCACTGACATTTCCCCTATCTGAAAGTCTGATAAACGCCGTAAAAATGACTAAGTTAAAAAAAAAAAATTTTTCAACTTTTTTCAATTTTACCCCCGTGGGATATATATTCTACCCACACACATTTGGAACTCTCCTGGGGTACCCTCACACATATTATTCCCTCATTTAGTGGATATTTTCACAAAAAAGTGAAATTTTTAAAAATCCAGAAAATTGGCTGAAAACAACTAAATATCAAGGACTCATTGGGCGAATCGCTCTGGAACTGAAATCTGAACGCTCACTGACATTTTCCCTATCTGAAAGTCTGATAAACACTGGAAAAATTACTAAGTCCAAAAAAAATTTTTTTTAAACTTTTTTCAATTTTATCCCCGTGGGATATTTATTCTACCCACACACATTTGGAACTCTCCTGGAGAACCCTCACACATATTATGCCCTCATTTAGTGGATATTTTCACAAAAAAGTGAAATTTTCAAAAATCCAGAAAATTGGCTGAAAACGTCTAAATATATAGGACTCATTGGGCGAATCGCTCTGGAACTGAAATCGGAACGCTCACTGACATTTCCCCTATCTGAAAGTCTGATAAACGCCGTAAAAATGACTAAGTAAAAAAAAAAAAATTTTTCAACTTTTTTCAATTTTACCCCCGTGGGATATATATTCTACCCACACACATTTGGAACTCTCCTGGGGTACCCTCACACATATTATTCCCTCATTTAGTGGATATTTTCACAAAAAAGTGAAATTTTTAAAAATCCAGAAAATTGGCTGAAAACGACTAAATATCAAGGACTCATTGGGCGAATCGCTCTGGAACTGAAATTGGAATGCTCACTGACATTTCCCCTATGTGAAAGTCTGATAAACGCCGGAAAAATGACTAAGTCCAAAAAAAATAATTTTTCAACTTTTTTCAATTTTACCCCCGTGGGATATATATTCTACCCACACACATTTGGAAGTCTCCTGGGGTACCCTCACACATATTATTCCCTCATTTAGTGGATTTTTTCACAAAAAAGTGAAATTTTTAAAAATCCAGAAAATTGGCTGAAAACGACTAAATATCAAGGACTCATTGGGCGAATCGCTCTGGAACTGAAATCGGAACGCTCACTGACATTTCCCCTATCTGAAAGTCTGATAAACGCCGGAAAAATTACTAAGTCCAAAAAAAAATTTTTTTCAACTTTTTTCAATTTTATCCCCGTGGGATATTTATTCTACCCACACACATTTAGAACTCTCCTGGGGTACCCTCACACATATTATGCCCTCATTTAGTGGATATTTTCACAAAAAAGTGAAATTTTTAAAAATCCAGAAAATTGGCTGAAAACGACTAAATATCAAGGACTCATTGGGCGAATCGCTCTGGAACTGAAATCGGAATGCTCACTGACATTTCCCCTATGTGAAAGTCTGATAAACGCCGGAAAAATGACTAAGTCCAAAAAAAATAATTTTTCAACTTTTTTCAATTTTACCCCCGTGGGATATATATTCTACCCACACACATTTGGAACTCTCCTGGGGTACCCTCACACATATTATTCCCTCATTTAGTGGATATTTTCACAAAAAAGTGAAATTTTCAAAAATCCAGAAAATTGGCTGAAAACGACTAAATATCAAGGACTCATTGGGCGAATCACTCTGGAACTGAAATCGGAACGCTCTCTCACATTTCCCCTATCTGAAAGTCTGATAAACGCTGGAAAAATGACTAAGTCGAAAAAAAAAAATTTTTAAACTTTTTTCAATTTTACCCCCGTGGGATATGTATTCTACCCACACACATTTGGAACTCTCCTGGGGTACCCTCACACATATTATTCTCTCATTTAGTGGATATTTTCACAAAAAAGTGAAATTTTCAAAAATCCAGAAAATTGGCTGAAAACGACTAAATATCAAGGACTCATTGGTCGAATCGCTCTGGAACTGAAATCTGAACGCTCACTGACATTTCCCCTATGTGAAAGTCTGATAAACGCCGGAAAAATGACTAAGTTCAAAAAATTTTTTTTTTCAATTTTACCCCCGTGGGATATATATTCTACCCACACACATTTGGAACTCTCCTGGGGTACCGTCACACATATTATTCCCTCATTTAGTGGATATTTTCACAAAAAAGTGAAATTTTCAAAAATCCAGAAAATTGGCTGAAAACGTCTAAATATATAGGACTCATTGGGCGAATCACTCTGGTACTGAAATCGGAACGCTCACTGACATTTCCCCTATCTGAAAGTCTGATAAACGCCGTAAAAATGACTAAGTTAAAAAAAAATTTTTTTTCAACTTTTTTCAATTTTACCCCTGTGGGATATATATTCTACCCACACACATTTGGAACTCTCCTGGGGTACCCTCACACATATTATTCCCTCATTTAGTGGATATTTTCACAAAAAAGTGAAATTTTCAAAAATCCAGAAAATTGGCTGAAAACGACTAAATATCAAGGACTCATTGGTCGAATCGCTCTGGAACTGAAATCTGAACGCTCACTGACATTTTCCCTATCTGAAAGTCTGATAAACACTGGAAAAATTACTAAGTCCAAAAAAAAATTTTTTTCAACTTTTTTCAATTTTATCCCCGTGGGATATTTATTCTACCCACACACATTTGGAACTCTCCTGGAGAACCCTCACACATATTATGCCCTCATTTAGTGGATATTTTCACAAAAAAGTGAAATTTTCAAAAATCCAGAAAATTGGCTGAAAACGTCTAAATATATAGGACTCATTGGGCGAATCGCTCTGGAACTGAAATCGGAATGCTCACTGACATTTCCCCTATCTGAAAGTCTGATAAACGCTGGAAAAATGACTAAGTTAAAAAAAAAAAATTTTTCAACTTTTTTCAATTTTACCCCCGTGGGATATATATTCTACCCACACACATTTGGAACTCTCCTGGGGTACCCTCACACATATTATTCCCTCATTTAGTGGATATTTTCACAAAAAAGTGAAATTTTTAAAAATCCAGAAAATTGGCTGAAAACGACTAAATATCAAGGACTCATTGGGTGAATCGCTCTGGAACTGAAATCTGAATGCTCACTGACATTTTCCCTATCTGAAAGTCTGATAAACACTGGAAAAATTACTAAGTCCAAAAAAAAATTTTTTTCAACTTTTTTCAATTTTATCCCCGTGGGATATTTATTCTACCCACACACATTTAGAACTCTCCTGGGGTACCCTCACACATATTATGCCCTCATTTAGTGGATTTTTTCACAAAAAAGTGAAATTTTTAAAAATCCAGAAAATTGGCTGAAAACGACTAAATATCAAGGACTCATTGGGCGAATCGCTCTGGAACTGAAATCGGAACGCTCACTGACATTTCCCCTATCTGAAAGTCTGATAAACGCCGGAAAAATTACTAAGTCCAAAAAAAAATTTTTTTTCAACTTTTTTCAATTTTATCCCCGTGGGATATATATTCTACCCACACACATTTGGAACTCTCCTGGGGTACCCTCATACATATTATTCCCTCATTTAGTGGATATTTTCACAAAAAAGTGAAATTTTCAAAAATCCTGAAAATTGGCTGAAAACGACTAAATATCAAGGACTCATTGGGCGAATCGCTCTGGAACTGAAATCGGAATGCTCACTCACATTTCCCCTATCTGAAAGTCTGATAAACGCCGGAAAAATGACTAAGTCCAAAAAAAATTTTTTTTCAACTTTTTTCAATTTTACCCCGTGGGATATATCTTCTACCCACACACATTTGGAACTCTCCTGGGGTACCCTCACACATATTATTCCCTCATTTAGTGGATATTTTCACAAAAAAGTGAAATTTTCCAAAATCCAGAAAATTGGCTGAAAACGACTAAATATCAAGGACTCATTGGGCGAATCGCTCTGGAACTGAAATCGGAATGCTCACTCACATTTCCCCTATCTGAAAGTCTGATAAACGCCATAAAAATGACTAAGTCCCCAAAAAAAAAATTTTTCAACTTTTTTCAATTTTACCCCCATGGGACATATATTCTACCCACACACATTTGGAACTCTCCTGGGGTACCCTCACACATATTATTCCCTCATTTAGTGGATATTTTCACAAAAAAGTTAAATTTTCAAAAATCCAGAAAATTGTCTGAAAACGACTAAATATCAAGGACTCATTGGGCGAATCGCTCTGGAACTGAAATCTGAACGCTCACTCACATTTCCCCTATCTGAAAGTCTGATGAACGCCGGAAAAATTAGTAAGTCGAAAAAAAAATTTTTTTCAACTTTTTTCAATTTTACCCCGTGGGATATATCTTCTACCCACACACATTTGGAACTCTCCTGGGGTACCCTCACACATATTATTCCATCATTTAGTGGATGTTTTCACAAAAAAGTGAAATTTTCCAAAATCCAGAAAATTGGCTGAAAACGACTAAATATCAAGGACTCATTGGGCGAATCGCTCTGGAACTGTTATCGGAATGCTCACTGACATTTCCCCTATCTGAAAGTCTGATGAACGCCGGAAAAATTAGTAAGTCGAAAAAAAAATTTTTTTCAACTTTTTTCAATTTAACCCCCGTGGGATATATATTCTACCCACACACATTTGGAACTCTCCTGGGGTACCCTCACACATATTATTCCCTCATTTAGTGGATATTTTCACCAAAAAGTGAAATTTTCAAAAATCCAGAAAATTGGCTGAAAACGACTAAATATCAAGGACTCATTGGGCGAATCACTCTGGAACTGAAATCTGAACGCTCACTGACATTTCCCCTATCTGAATGTCTGATAAATGCCGGAAAAATGACTAAGTTCCCCAAAAAAATTTTTTCACCTTTTTTCAATTTTACCCCCGTGGTATATATATTCTACCCACACACACTTGGAACTCTCCTGGGGTACCCTCATACATATTATTACCTCATTTAGTGGATATGTTCACAAAAAAGTGAAATTTTCAAAAATCCTGAAAATTGGCTGAAAACGACTAAATTTCAAGGACTCATTGGGCGAATCGCTCTGGAGCTGAAATCAGAATGCTCACTGACATTTCCCCTATCTGAAAGTGTGATAAACGCCGGAAAAATGACTAAGTCCAAAAAAAAATTTTTTTCAACTTTTTTCAATTTTACCCCCGTGGGATAAATATTCTACCCACACACATTTGGAACTCTCCTGGGGTACCCTCACACATATTATTCCGTCATTTAGTGGATATTTTCACAAAAAAGTGAAATTTTCAAAAATCCAGAAAATTGGCTGAAAACGACTAAATATCAAGGACTCATTGGGCGAATGGCTCTGGAACTGAAATCCGAATGCTCACTGACATTTCCCCTATCTGAAAGACTGATAAACACCGGAAAAATGACTAAGTCCAAAAAAAATTCTTTTTCAACTTTTTTCAATTTTACCCCCGTGGGATATATATTCTACCCACACACATTTGGAACTCTCCTGGGGTACCCTCACACATATTATTCCCTCATTTATTGGATATTTTCACAAAAAAGTGAAATTTTTAAAAATCCAGAAAATTGGCTGAAAACGACTAAATATCAAGGACTCATTGGGCGAATCGCTCTGGAACTGAAATCAGAATGCTCACTGACATTTCCCCTATCTGAAAGTCTGATAAACGCCGGTAAAATGACTAAGTCCAAAAAAAAAATTTTTTCAACTTTTTTCAATTTTACCCCCGTGGGGTAAATATTCTACCCACACACATTTGGAACTCTCCTGGGGTACCCTCACACATATTATTCCCTCATTTAGTGGATATTTTCACAAAAAGGTGAAATTTTCAAAAATCCAGAAAATTGGCTGAAAACGACTAAATATCAAGGACTCATTGGGCGAATCGCTCTGGAACTGAAATCGGAATGCTCACTCACATTTCCCCTATCTGAAAGTCTGATAAACGCCGGAAAAATGACTAAGTCCAAAAAAAAATTTTTTTCAACTTTTTTCAATTTTACCCCGTGGGATATATCTTCTACCCACACACATTTGGAACTCTCCTGGGGTACCCTCACACATATTATTCGCTCATTTAGTGGATATTTTCACAAAAAAGTGAAATTTTCCAAAATCCAGAAAATTGGCTGAAAACGACTAAATATCAAGGACTCATTTGGCGAATCGCTCTGGAACTGAAATCGGAATGCTCACTCACATTTCCCCTATCTGAAAGTCTGATAAACGCCGTAAAAATGACTAAGTCCCCAAAAAAAATTTTTTTCAACTTTTTTCAATTTTACCCCCGTGGGATATATATTCTACCCACACACATTTGGAACTCTCCTGGGGTACCCTCACACATATTATTCCCTCATTTATTGGATATTTTCACAAAAAAGTGAAATTTTTAAAAATCCAGAAAATTGGCTGAAAACGACTAAATATCAAGGACTCATTGGGCGAATCGCTCTGGAACTGAAATCAGAATGCTCACTGACATTTCCCCTATCTGAAAGTCTGATAAACGCCGGTAAAATGACTAAGTCCAAAAAAAAAATTTTTTCAACTTTTTTCAATTTTACCCCCGTGGGATAAATATTCTACCCACACACATTTGGAACTCTCCTGGGGTACCCTCACACATATTATTCCCTCATTTAGTGGATATTTTCACAAAAAAGTGAAATTTTCAAAAATCCAGAAAATTGGCTGAAAACGACTAAATATCAAGGACTCATTGGGCGAATCGCTCTGGAACTGAAATCGGAATGCTCACTCACATTTCCCCTATCTGAAAGTCTGATAAACGCCGGAAAAATGACTAAGTCCAAAAAAAATTTTTTTTCAACTTTTTTCAATTTTACCCGGTGGGATATATCTTCTACCCACACACATTTGGTACTCTCCTGGGGTACCCTCACACATATTATTCCCTCATTTAGTGGATATTTTCACAAAAAAGTGAAATTTTCCAAAATCCAGAAAATTGGCTGAAAACGACTAAATATCAAGGACTCATTGGGCGAATCGCTCTGGAACTGAAATCGGAACGCTCACTCACATTTCCCCTATCTGAAAGTCTGATAAACGCCGTAAAAATGACTAAGTCCCCAAAAAAAAATTTTTCAACTTTTTTCAATTTTACCCCCGTGGGACATATATTCTACCCACACACATTTGGAACTCTCCTGGGGTACCCTCACACATATTATTCCGTCATTTAGTGGATATTTTCACAAAAAAGTGAAATTTTCAAAAATCCAGAAAATTGGCTGAAAACGACTAAATATCAAGGACTCATTGGGCGAATGGCTCTGGAACTGAAATCAGAATGCTCACTGACATTTCCCCTATCTGAAAGACTGATAAACACCGGAAAAATGACTAAGTCCAAAAAAAATTATTTTTCAACTTTTTTCAATTTTACCCCCGTGGGATATATATTCTACCCACACACATTTGGAACTCTCCTGGGGTACCCTCATACATATTATCCCCTCATTTAGTGGATATTTTCACAAAAAAGTGAAATTTTCAAAAATCCTGAAAATTGGCTGAAAACGACTAAATTTCAAGGACTCATTGGGCGAATCGCTCTGGAACTGAAATCAAAACGCTCACTGACATTTCCCCTATCTGAAAGTCTGATAAACGCCGGAAAAATGACTAAGTCCCCAAAAAAAAATTTTTCAACTTTTTTCAATTTTACCCCCGTGGGACATATATTCTACCCACACACATTTGGAACTCTCCTGGGGTACCCTCACACATATTATTCCCTCATTTAGTGGATATTTTCACAAAAAAGTGAAATTTTCAAAAATCCAGAAAATTGGCTGAAAACGACTAAATATCAAGGACTCATTGGGCGAATCGCTCTGGAACTGAAATCGGAATGCTCACTCACATTTCCCCTATCTGAAAGTCTGATAAACGCCGTAAAAATGACTAAGTCCCCAAAAAAAAATTTTTCAACTTTTTTCAATTTTACCCCCGTGGGACATATATTCTACCCACACACATTTGGAACTCTCCTGGGGTACCCTCACACATATTATTCCGTCATTTAGTGGATATTTTCACAAAAAAGTGAAATTTTCAAAAATCCAGAAAATTGGCTGAAAACGACTAAATATCAAGGACTCATTGGGCGAATGGCTCTGGAACTGAAATCAGAATGCTCACTGACATTTCCCCTATCTGAAAGACTGATAAACGCCGGAAAAATTACTAAGTCCAAAAAAAAATTTTTTTTCAACTTTTTTCAATTTTATCCCCGTGGGATATATATTCTACCCACACACATTTGGAACTCTCCTGGGGTACCCTCATACATATTATTCCCTCATTTAGTGGATATTTTCACAAAAAAGTGAAATTTTCAAAAATCCTGAAAATTGGCTGAAAACGACTAAATTTCAAGGACTCATTGGTCGAATCGCTCTGGAACTGAAATCAGAATGCTCACTGACATTTCCCCTATCTGAAAGTCTGATAAACGCCGGTAAAATGACTAAGTCCAAAAAAAATTTTTTTTCAACTTTTTTCAATTTTACCCCGTGGGATATATCTTCTACCCACACACATTTGGTACTCTCCTGGGGTACCCTCACACATATTATTCCCTCATTTAGTGGATATTTTCACAAAAAAGTGAAATTTTCCAAAATCCAGAAAATTGGCTGAAAACGACTAAATATCAAGGACTCATTGGGCGAATCGCTCTGGAACTGAAATCGGAACGCTCACTCACATTTCCCCTATCTGAAAGTCTGATAAACGCCGTAAAAATGACTAAGTCCCCAAAAAAAAATTTTTCAACTTTTTTCAATTTTACCCCCGTGGGACATATATTCTACCCACACATATTTGGAACTCTCCTGGGGTACCCTCACACATATTATTCCGTCATTTAGTGGATATTTTCACAAAAAAGTGAAATTTTCAAAAATCCAGAAAATTGGCTGAAAACGACTAAATATCAAGGACTCATTGGGCGAATGGCTCTGGAACTGAAATCAGAATGCTCACTGACATTTCCCCTATCTGAAAGACTGATAAACACCGGAAAAATGACTAAGTCCAAAAAAAATTATTTTTCAACTTTTTTCAATTTTACCCCCGTGGGATATATATTCTACCCACACACATTTGGAACTCTCCTGGGGTACCCTCATACATATTATTCCCTCATTTAGTGGATATTTTCACAAAAAAGTGAAATTTTCAAAAATCCTGAAAATTGGCTGAAAACGACTAAATATCAAGGACTCATTGGGCGAATCGCTCTGGAACTGAAATCGGAATGCTCACTCACATTTCCCCTATCTGAAAGTCTGATAAACGCCGTAAAAATGACTAAGTCCCCAAAAAAAAATTTTTCAACTTTTTTCAATTTTACCCCCGTGGGACATATATTCTACCCACACACATTTGGAACTCTCCTGGGGTACCCTCACACATATTATTCCGTCATTTAGTGGATATTTTCACAAAAAAGTGAAATTTTCAAAAATCCAGAAAATTGGCTGAAAACGACTAAATATCAAGGACTCATTGGGCGAATGGCTCTGGAACTGAAATCAGAATGCTCACTGACATTTCCCCTATCTGAAAGACTGATAAACGCCGGAAAAATTACTAAGTCCAAAAAAAAATTTTTTTTCAACTTTTTTCAATTTTATCCCCGTGGGATATATATTCTACCCACACACATTTGGAACTCTCCTGGGGTACCCTCATACATATTATTCCCTCATTTAGTGGATATTTTCACAAAAAAGTGAAATTTTCAAAAATCCTGAAAATTGGCTGAAAACGACTAAATTTCAAGGACTCATTGGTCGAATCGCTCTGGAACTGAAATCAGAATGCTCACTGACATTTCCCCTATCTGAAAGTCTGATAAACGCCGGTAAAATGACTAAGTCCAAAAAAAATTTTTTTTCAACTTTTTTCAATTTTACCCCGTGGGATATATCTTCTACCCACACACATTTGGTACTCTCCTGGGGTACCCTCACACATATTATTCCCTCATTTAGTGGATATTTTCACAAAAAAGTGAAATTTTCCAAAATCCAGAAAATTGGCTGAAAACGACTAAATATCAAGGACTCATTGGGCGAATCGCTCTGGAACTGAAATCGGAACGCTCACTCACATTTCCCCTATCTGAAAGTCTGATAAACGCCGTAAAAATGACTAAGTCCCCAAAAAAAAATTTTTCAACTTTTTTCAATTTTACCCCCGTGGGACATATATTCTACCCACACATATTTGGAACTCTCCTGGGGTACCCTCACACATATTATTCCGTCATTTAGTGGATATTTTCACAAAAAAGTGAAATTTTCAAAAATCCAGAAAATTGGCTGAAAACGACTAAATATCAAGGACTCATTGGGCGAATGGCTCTGGAACTGAAATCAGAATGCTCACTGACATTTCCCCTATCTGAAAGACTGATAAACACCGGAAAAATGACTAAGTCCAAAAAAAATTATTTTTCAACTTTTTTCAATTTTACCCCCGTGGGATATATATTCTACCCACACACATTTGGAACTCTCCTGGGGTACCCTCATACATATTATTCCCTCATTTAGTGGATATTTTCACAAAAAAGTGAAATTTTCAAAAATCCTGAAAATTGGCTGAAAACGACTAAATTTCAAGGACTCATTGGGCGAATCGCTCTGGAACTGAAATCAGGACGCTCACTGACATTTCCCCTATCTGAAAGTCTGATAAACGCCGGAAAAATGACTAAGTCCCCAAAAAAAAATTTTTCAACTTTTTTCAATTTTACCCCCGTGGGACATATATTCTACCCACTCACATTTGGAACTCTCCTGGGGTACCCTCACACATATTATTCCCTCATTTAGTGGATATTTTCACAAAAAAGTGAAATTTTCAAAAATCCAGAAAATTGGCTGAAAACGACTAAATATCAAGGACTCATTGGGCGAATCGCTCTGGAACTGAAATCGGAATGCTCACTCACATTTCCCCTATCTGAAAGTCTGATAAACGCCGGAAAAATGACTAAGTCCAAAAAAAATTTTTTTTCAACTTTTTTCAATTTTACCCCGTGGGATATATCTTCTACCCACACACATTTGGTACTCTCCTGGGGTACCCTCACACATATTATTCCCTCATTTAGTGGATATTTTCACAAAAATGTGAAATTTTCCAAAATCCAGAAAATTGGCTGAAAACGACTAAATATCAAGGACTCATTGGGCGAATCGCTCTGGAACTGAAATCGGAACGCTCACTCACATTTCCCCTATCTGAAAGTCTGATAAACGCCGTAAAAATGACTAAGTCCCCAAAAAAAAATTTTTCAACTTTTTTCAATTTTACCCCCGTGGGACATATATTCTACCCACACACATTTGGAACTCTCCTGGGGTACCCTCACACATATTATTCCCTCATTTAGTGGATATTTTCACAAAAAAGTGAAATTTTCAAAAATCCAGAAAATTGGCTGAAAACGACTAAATATCAAGGACTCATTGGGCGAATCGCTCTGGAACTGAAATCGGAATGCTCACTCACATTTCCCCTATCTGAAAGTCTGATAAACGCCGGAAAAATGACTAAGTCCAAAAAAAATTATTTTTCAACTTTTTTCAATTTTACCCCCGTGGGATATATATTCTACCCACTCACATTTGGAACTCTCCTGGGGTACCCTCATACATATTATTCCCTCATTTAGTGGATATTTTCACAAAAAAGTGAAATTTTCAAAAATCCTGAAAATTGGATGAAAACGACTAAATTTCAAGGACTCATTGGGCGAATCGCTCTGGAACTGAAATCAGGACGCTCACTGACATTTCCCCTATCTGAAAGTCTGATAAACGCCGGAAAAATGACTAAGTCCCCAAAAAAAAATTTTTCAACTTTTTTCAATTTTACCCCCGTGGGACATATATTCTACCCACTCACATTTGGAACTCTCCTGGGGTACCCTCACACATATTATTCCCTCATTTAGTGGATATTTTCACAAAAAAGTGAAATTTTCAAAAATCCAGAAAATTGGCTGAAAACGACTAAATATCAAGGACTCATTGGGCGAATCGCTCTGGAACTGAAATCGGAATGCTCACTCACATTTCCCCTATCTGAAAGTCTGATAAACGCCGGAAAAATGACTAAGTCCAAAAAAAATTTTTTTTCAACTTTTTTCAATTTTACCCCGTGGGATATATCTTCTACCCACACACATTTGGTACTCTCCTGGGGTACCCTCACACATATTATTCCCTCATTTAGTGGATATTTTCACAAAAATGTGAAATTTTCCAAAATCCAGAAAATTGGCTGAAAACGACTAAATATCAAGGACTCATTGGGCGAATCGCTCTGGAACTGAAATCGGAACGCTCACTCACATTTCCCCTATCTGAAAGTCTGATAAACGCCGTAAAAATGACTAAGTCCCCAAAAAAAAATTTTTCAACTTTTTTCAATTTTACCCCCGTGGGACATATATTCTACCCACACACATTTGGAACTCTCCTGGGGTACCCTCACACATATTATTCCCTCATTTAGTGGATATTTTCACAAAAAAGTGAAATTTTCAAAAATCCAGAAAATTGGCTGAAAACGACTAAATATCAAGGACTCATTGGGCGAATCGCTCTGGAACTGAAATCGGAATGCTCACTCACATTTCCCCTATCTGAAAGTCTGATAAACGCCGGAAAAATGACTAAGTCCAAAAAAAATTATTTTTCAACTTTTTTCAATTTTACCCCCGTGGGATATATATTCTACCCACACACATTTGGAACTCTCCTGGGGTACCCTCATACATATTATCCCCTCATTTAGTGGATATTTTCACAAAAAAGTGAAATTTTCAAAAATCCTGAAAATTGGCTGAAAACGACTAAATTTCAAGGACTCATTGGGCGAATCGCTCTGGAACTGAAATCAAAACGCTCACTGACATTTCCCCTATCTGAAAGTCTGATAAACGCCGGAAAAATGACTAAGTCCCCAAAAAAAAATTTTTCAACTTTTTTCAATTTTACCCCCGTGGGACATATATTCTACCCACACACATTTGGAACTCTCCTGGGGTACCCTCACACATATTATTCCCTCATTTAGTGGATATTTTCACAAAAAAGTGAAATTTTCAAAAATCCAGAAAATTGGCTGAAAACGACTAAATATCAAGGACTCATTGGGCGAATCGCTCTGGAACTGAAATCGGAATGCTCACTCACATTTCCCCTATCTGAAAGTCTGATAAACGCCGTAAAAATGACTAAGTCCCCAAAAAAAAATTTTTCAACTTTTTTCAATTTTACCCCCGTGGGACATATATTCTACCCACACACATTTGGAACTCTCCTGGGGTACCCTCACACATATTATTCCGTCATTTAGTGGATATTTTCACAAAAAAGTGAAATTTTCAAAAATCCAGAAAATTGGCTGAAAACGACTAAATATCAAGGACTCATTGGGCGAATGGCTCTGGAACTGAAATCAGAATGCTCACTGACATTTCCCCTATCTGAAAGACTGATAAACGCCGGAAAAATTACTAAGTCCAAAAAAAAATTTTTTTTCAACTTTTTTCAATTTTATCCCCGTGGGATATATATTCTACCCACACACATTTGGAACTCTCCTGGGGTACTCTCATACATATTATTCCCTCATTTAGTGGATATTTTCACAAAAAAGTGAAATTTTCAAAAATCCTGAAAATTGGCTGAAAACGACTAAATTTCAAGGACTCATTGGGCGAATCGCTCTGGAACTGAAATCAGGACGCTCACTGACATTTCCCCTATCTGAAAGTCTGATAAACGCCGGAAAAATGACTAAGTCCCCAAAAAAAAATTTTTCAACTTTTTTCAATTTTACCGCCGTGGGACATATATTCTACCCATTCACATTTGGAACTCTCCTGGGGTACCCTCACACATATTATTCCCTCATTTAGTGGATATTTTCACAAAAAAGTGAAATTTTCAAAAATCCAGAAAATTGGCTGAAAACGACTAAATATCAAGGACTCATTGGGCGAATCGCTCTGGAACTGAAATCGGAATGCTCACTCACATTTCCCCTATCTGAAAGTCTGATAAACGCCGGAAAAATGACTAAGTCCCAAAAAAAATTTTTTTCAACTTTTTTCAATTTTACCCCGTGGGATATATCTTCTACCCACACACATTTGGTACTCTCCTGGGGTACCCTCACACATATTATTCCCTCATTTAGTGGATATTTTCACAAAAATGTGAAATTTTCCAAAATCCAGAAAATTGGCTGAAAACGACTAAATATCAAGGACTCATTGGGCGAATCGCTCTGGAACTGAAATCGGAACGCTCACTCACATTTCCCCTATCTGAAAGTCTGATAAACGCCGTAAAAATGACTAAGTCCCCAAAAAAAAATTTTTCAACTTTTTTCAATTTTACCCCCGTGGGACATATATTCTACCCACACACATTTGGAACTCTCCTGGGGTACCCTCACACATATTATTCCCTCATTTAGTGGATATTTTCACAAAAAAGTGAAATTTTCAAAAATCCAGAAAATTGGCTGAAAACGACTAAATATCAAGGACTCATTGGGCGAATCGCTCTGGAACTGAAATCGGAATGCTCACTCACATTTCCCCTATCTGAAAGTCTGATAAACGCCGGAAAAATGACTAAGTCCAAAAAAAATTATTTTTCAACTTTTTTCAATTTTACCCCCGTGGGACATATATTCTACCCACACACATTTGGAACTCTCCTGGGGTACCCTCACACATATTATTCCCTCATTTAGTGGATATTTTCACAAAAAAGTGAAATTTTCAAAAATCCAGAAAATTGGCTGAAAACGACTAAATATCAAGGACTCATTGGGCGAATCGCTCTGGAACTGAAATCGGAATGCTCACTCACATTTCCCCTATCTGAAAGTCTGATAAACGCCGTAAAAATGACTAAGTCCCCAAAAAAAAATTTTTCAACTTTTTTCAATTTTACCCCCGTGGGACATATATTCTACCCACACACATTTGGAACTCTCCTGGGGTACCCTCACACATATTATTCCGTCATTTAGTGGATATTTTCACAAAAAAGTGAAATTTTCAAAAATCCAGAAAATTGGCTGAAAACGACTAAATATCAAGGACTCATTGGGCGAATGGCTCTGGAACTGAAATCAGAATGCTCACTGACATTTCCCCTATCTGAAAGACTGATAAACGCCGGAAAAATTACTAAGTCCAAAAAAAAATTTTTTTTCAACTTTTTTCAATTTTATCCCCGTGGGATATATATTCTACCCACACACATTTGGAACTCTCCTGGGGTACCCTCATACATATTATTCCCTCATTTAGTGGATATTTTCACAAAAAAGTGAAATTTTCAAAAATCCTGAAAATTGGCTGAAAACGACTAAATTTCAAGGACTCATTGGTCGAATCGCTCTGGAACTGAAATCAGAATGCTCACTGACATTTCCCCTATCTGAAAGTCTGATAAACGCCGGTAAAATGACTAAGTCCAAAAAAAATTTTTTTTCAACTTTTTTCAATTTTACCCCGTGGGATATATCTTCTACCCACACACATTTGGTACTCTCCTGGGGTACCCTCACACATATTATTCCCTCATTTAGTGGATATTTTCACAAAAAAGTGAAATTTTCCAAAATCCAGAAAATTGGCTGAAAACGACTAAATATCAAGGACTCATTGGGCGAATCGCTCTGGAACTGAAATCGGAACGCTCACTCACATTTCCCCTATCTGAAAGTCTGATAAACGCCGTAAAAATGACTAAGTCCCCAAAAAAAAATTTTTCAACTTTTTTCAATTTTACCCCCGTGGGACATATATTCTACCCACACATATTTGGAACTCTCCTGGGGTACCCTCACACATATTATTCCGTCATTTAGTGGATATTTTCACAAAAAAGTGAAATTTTCAAAAATCCAGAAAATTGGCTGAAAACGACTAAATATCAAGGACTCATTGGGCGAATGGCTCTGGAACTGAAATCAGAATGCTCACTGACATTTCCCCTATCTGAAAGACTGATAAACACCGGAAAAATGACTAAGTCCAAAAAAAATTATTTTTCAACTTTTTTCAATTTTACCCCCGTGGGATATATATTCTACCCACACACATTTGGAACTCTCCTGGGGTACTCTCATACATTTTATTCCCTCATTTAGTGGATATTTTCACAAAAAAGTGAAATTTTCAAAAATCCTGAAAATTGGCTGAAAACGACTAAATTTCAAGGACTCATTGGGCGAATCGCTCTGGAACTGAAATCAGGACGCTCACTGACATTTCCCCTATCTGAAAGTCTGATAAACGCCGGAAAAATGACTAAGTCCCCAAAAAAAAATTTTTCAACTTTTTTCAATTTTACCCCCGTGGGACATATATTCTACCCACTCACATTTGGAACTCTCCTGGGGTACCCTCACACATATTATTCCCTCATTTAGTGGATATTTTCACAAAAAAGTGAAATTTTCAAAAATCCAGAAAATTGGCTGAAAACGACTAAATATCAAGGACTCATTGGGCGAATCGCTCTGGAACTGAAATCGGAATGCTCACTCACATTTCCCCTATCTGAAAGTCTGATAAACGCCGGAAAAATGACTAAGTCCCAAAAAAATTTTTTTTCAACTTTTTTCAATTTTACCCCGTGGGATATATCTTCTACCCACACACATTTGGTACTCTCCTGGGGTACCCTCACACATATTATTCCCTCATTTAGTGGATATTTTCACAAAAATGTGAAATTTTCCAAAATCCAGAAAATTGGCTGAAAACGACTAAATATCAAGGACTCATTGGGCGAATCGCTCTGGAACTGAAATCGGAACGCTCACTCACATTTCCCCTATCTGAAAGTCTGATAAACGCCGTAAAAATGACTAAGTCCCCAAAAAAAAATTTTTCAACTTTTTTCAATTTTACCCCCGTGGGACATATATTCTACCCACACACATTTGGAACTCTCCTGGGGTACCCTCACACATATTATTCCCTCATTTAGTGGATATTTTCACAAAAAAGTGAAATTTTCAAAAATCCAGAAAATTGGCTGAAAACGACTAAATATCAAGGACTCATTGGGCGAATCGCTCTGGAACTGAAATCGGAATGCTCACTCACATTTCCCCTATCTGAAAGTCTGATAAACGCCGGAAAAATGACTAAGTCCAAAAAAAATTTTTTTTCAACTTTTTTCAATTTTACCCCGTGGGATATATCTTCTACCCACACACATTTGGTACTCTCCTGGGGTACCCTCACACATATTATTCCCTCATTTAGTGGATATTTTCACAAAAAAGTGAAATTTTCCAAAATCCAGAAAATTGGCTGAAAACGACTAAATATCAAGGACTCATTGGGCGAATCGCTCTGGAACTGAAATCGGAACGCTCACTCACATTTCCCCTATCTGAAAGTCTGATAAACGCCGTAAAAATGACTAAGTCCCCAAAAAAAAATTTTTCAACTTTTTTCAATTTTACCCCCGTGGGACATATATTCTACCCACACACATTTGGAACTCTCCTGGGGTACCCTCACACATATTATTCCGTCATTTAGTGGATATTTTCACAAAAAAGTGAAATTTTCAAAAATCCAGAAAATTGGCTGAAAACGACTAAATATCAAGGACTCATTGGGCGAATGGCTCTGGAACTGAAATCAGAATGCTCACTGACATTTCCCCTATCTGAAAGACTGATAAACACCGGAAAAATGACTAAGTCCAAAAAAAATTATTTTTCAACTTTTTTCAATTTTACCCCCGTGGGATATATATTCTACCCACACACATTTGGAACTCTCCTGGGGTACCCTCATACATATTATTCCCTCATTTAGTGGATATTTTCACAAAAAAGTGAAATTTTCAAAAATCCTGAAAATTGGCTGAAAACGACTAAATTTCAAGGACTCATTGGGCGAATCGCTCTGGAACTGAAATCAGAACGCTCACTGACATTTCCCCTATCTGAAAGTCTGATAAACGCCGGAAAAATGACTAAGTCCCCAAAAAAAAATTTTTCAACTTTTTTCAATTTTACCCCCGTGGGACATATATTCTACCCACTCACATTTGGAACTCTCCTGGGGTACCCTCACACATATTATTCCCTCATTTAGTGGATATTTTCACAAAAAAGTGAAATTTTCAAAAATCCAGAAAATTGGCTGAAAACGACTAAATATCAAGGACTCATTGGGCGAATCGCTCTGGAACTGAAATCGGAATGCTCACTCACATTTCCCCTATCTGAAAGTCTGATAAACGCCGTAAAAATGACTAAGTCCCCAAAAAAAAATTTTTCAACTTTTTTCAATTTTACCCCCGTGGGACATATATTCTACCCACACACATTTGGAACTCTCCTGGGGTACCCTCACACATATTATTCCGTCATTTAGTGGATATTTTCACAAAAAAGTGAAATTTTCAAAAATCCAGAAAATTGGCTGAAAACGACTAAATATCAAGGACTCATTGGGCGAATGGCTCTGGAACTGAAATCAGAATGCTCACTGACATTTCCCCTATCTGAAAGTCTGATAAACGCCGGTAAAATGACTAAGTCCAAAAAAAAATTTTTTTCAACTTTTTTCAATTTTACCCCCGTGGGATACATATTCTACCCACATACATTTGGAACTCTCCTGGGGTACCCTCACACATATTATTCCCTCATTTAGTGGATATTTTCACAAAAAAGTGAAATTTTCAAAAATCCAGAAAATTGGCTGAAAACGACTAAATATCAAGGACTCATTGGGCGAATCGCTCTGGAACTGAAATCGGAATGCTCACTCACATTTCCCCTATCTGAAAGTCTGATAAACGCCGGAAAAATTACTAAGTCCAAAAAAAATTTTTTTTCAACTTTTTTCAATTTTACCCCGTGGGATATATCTTCTACCCACACACATTTGGTACTCTCCTGGGGTACCCTCACACATATTATTCCCTCATTTAGTGGATATTTTCACAAAAAAGTGAAATTTTCCAAAATCCAGTAAATTGGCTGAAAACGACTAAATATCAAGGACTCATTGGGCGAATCACTCTGGAACTGAAATCGGAACGCTCACTGACATTTCCCCTATCTGAAAGTCTGATAAACGCCGGAAAAATTACTAAGTCCAAAAAAAAATTTTTTTTCAACTTTTTTCAGTTTTATCCCCGTGGGATATATCTTCTACCCACACACATTTGGAACTCTCCTGGGGTACCCTCATACATATTATTCCCTCATTTAGTGGATATTTTCACAAAAAATGAAATTTTCAAAAATCCTGAAAATTGGCTGAAAACGACTAAATTTCAAGGACTCATTGGGCGAATCGCTCTGGAACTGAAATCAGAATGCTCACTGACATTTCCCCTATCTGAAAGTCTGATAAACGCCGGTAAAATGACTAAGTCCAAAAAAAAATTTTTTTCAACTTTTTTCAATTTTACCCCCGTGGGATAAATATTCTACCCACACACATTTGGAACTCTCCTGGGGTACCCTCACACATATTATTCCCTCATTTAGTGGATATTTTCACAAAAAAGTGAAATTTTCAAAAATCCAGAAAATTGGCTGAAAACGACTAAATATCAAGGACTCATTGGGCGAATCGCTCTGGAACTGAAATCGGAATGCTCACTCACATTTCCCCTATCTGAAAGTCTGATAAACGCCGGAAAAATGACTAAGTCCAAAAAAAATTTTTTTTCAACTTTTTTCAATTTTACCCCGTGGGATATATCTTCTACCCACACACATTTGGTACTCTCCTGGGGTACCCTCACACATATTATTCCCTCATTTAGTGGATATTTTCACAAAAAAGTGAAATTTTCCAAAATCCAGAAAATTGGCTGAAAACGACTAAATATCAAGGACTCATTGGGCGAATCACTCTGGAACTGAAATCGGAACGCTCACTGACATTTCCCCTATCTGAAAGTCTGATAAACGCCGGAAAAATTACTAAGTCCAAAAAAAAATTTTTTTTCAACTTTTTTCAGTTTTATCCCCGTGGGATATATATTCTACCCACACACATTTGGAACTCTCCTGGGGTACCCTCATACATATTATTCCCTCATTTAGTGGATATTTTCACAAAAAAGTGAAATTTTCAAAAATCCTGAAAATTGGCTGAAAACGACTAAATTTCAAGGACTCATTGGGCGAATCGCTCTGGAACTGAAATCAGAATGCTCACTGACATTTCCCCTATCTGAAAGTCTGATAAACGCCGGTAAAATGACTAAGTCCAAAAAAAAATTTTTTTCAACTTTTTTCAATTTTACCCCCGTGGGATAAATATTCTACACACACACATTTGGAACTCTCCTGGGGTACCCAAACACATATTATTCCCTCATTTAGTGGATATTTTCATAAAAAAGTGAAATTTTCAAAAATCCAGAAAATTGGCTGAAAACGACTAAATATCAAGGACTCATTGGGCGAATCGCTCTGGAACTGAAATCGGAATGCTCACTCACATTTCCCCTATCTGAAAGTCTGATAAACGCCGGAAAAATGACTAAGTCCAAAAAAAATTTTTTTTCAACTTTTTTCAATTTTACCCCGTGGGATATATCTTCTACCCACACACATTTGGTACTCTCCTGGGGTACCCTCACACATATTATTCCCTCATTTAGTGGATATTTTCACAAAAAAGTGAAATTTTCCAAAATCCAGAAAATTGGCTGAAAACGACTAAATATCAAGGACTCATTGGGCGAATCGCTCTGGAACTGAAATCGGAACGCTCACTCACATTTCCCCTATCTGAAAGTCTGATAAACGCCGTAAAAATGACTAAGTCCCCAAAAAAAAATTTTTCAACTTTTTTCAATTTTACCCCCGTGGGACATATATTCTACCCACACACATTTGGAACTCTCCTGGGGTACCCTCACACATATTATTCCGTCATTTAGTGGATATTTTCACAAAAAAGTGAAATTTTCAAAAATCCAGAAAATTGGCTGAAAACGACTAAATATCAAGGACTCATTGGGCGAATGGCTCTGGAACTGAAATCAGAATGCTCACTGACATTTCCCCTATCTGAAAGACTGATAAACACCGGAAAAATGACTAAGTCCAAAAAAAATTATTTTTCAACTTTTTTCAATTTTACCCCCGTGGGATATATATTCTACCCACACACATTTGGAACTCTCCTGGGGTACCCTCATACATATTATTCCCTCATTTAGTGGATATTTTCACAAAAAAGTGAAATTTTCAAAAATCCTGAAAATTGGCTGAAAACGACTAAATTTCAAGGACTCATTGGGCGAATCGCTCTGGAACTGAAATCAGAATGCTCACTGACATTTCCCCTATCTGAAAGTCTGATAAACGCCGGAAAAATGACTAAGTCCCCAAAAAAAAATTTTTCAACTTTTTTCAATTTTACCCCCGTGGGACATATATTCTACCCACACACATTTGGAACTCTCCTGGGGTACCCTCACACATATTATTCCCTCATTTAGTGGATATTTTCACAAAAAAGTGAAATTTTCAAAAATCCAGAAAATTGGCTGAAAACGACTAAATATCAAGGACTCATTGGGCGAATCGCTCTGGAACTGAAATCGGAATGCTCACTCACATTTCCCCTATCTGAAAGTCTGATAAACGCCGTAAAAATGACTAAGTCCCCAAAAAAAAATTTTTCAACTTTTTTCAATTTTACCCCCGTGGGACATATATTCTACCCACACACATTTGGAACTCTCCTGGGGTACCCTCACACATATTATTCCGTCATTTGGTGGATATTTTCACAAAAAAGTGAAATTTTCAAAAATCCAGAAAATTGGCTGAAAACGACTAAATATCAAGGACTCATTGGGCGAATGGCTCTGGAACTGAAATCAGAATGCTCACTGACATTTCCCCTATCTGAAAGACTGATAAACGCCGGAAAAATTACTAAGTCCAAAAAAAAATTTTTTTTCAACTTTTTTCAATTTTACCCCGTGGGATATATCTTCTACCCACACACATTTGGTACTCTCCTGGGGTACCCTCACACATATTATTCCCTCATTTAGTGGATATTTTCACAAAAAAGTGAAATTTTCCAAAATCCAGTAAATTGGCTGAAAACGACTAAATATCAAGGACTCATTGGGCGAATCACTGTGGAACTGAAATCGGAACGCTCACTGACATTTCCCCTATCTGAAAGTCTGATAAACGCCGGAAAAATTACTAAGTCCAAAAAAAAATTTTTTTTCAACTTTTTTCAATTTTATCCCCGTGGGATATATATTCTACCCACACACATTTGGAACTCTCCTGGGGTACCCTCATACATATTATTCCCTCATTTATTGGATATTTTCACAAAAAAGTGAAATTTTCAAAAATCCTGAAAATTGGCTGAAAACGACTAAATTTCAAGGACTCATTGGGCGAATCGCTCTGGAACTGAAATCAGAATGCTCACTGACATTTCCCCTATCTGAAAGTCTGATAAACGCCGGTAAAATGACTAAGTCCAAAAAAAAATTTTTTTCAACTTTTTTCAATTTTACCCCCGTGGGATAAATATTCTACCCACACACATTTGGAACTCTCCTGGGGTACCCTCACACATATTATTCCCTCATTTAGTGGATATTTTCACAAAAAAGTGAAATTTTCAAAAATCCAGAAAATTGGCTGAAAACGACTAAATATCAAGGACTCATTGGGCGAATCGCTCTGGAACTGAAATCGGAATGCTCACTCACATTTCCCCTATCTGAAAGTCTGATAAACGCTGGAAAAATGACTAAGTCCAAAAAAATTTTTTTTTCAACTTTTTTCAATTTTACCCCCGTGGGACATATATTCTACCCACACACATTTGGAACTCTCCTGGGGTACCCTCACACATATTATTCCCTCATTTAGTGGATATTTTCACAAAAAAGTGAAATTTTCAAAAATCCAGAAAATTGGCTGAAAACGACTAAATATCAAGGACTCATTGGGCGAATCGCTCTGGAACTGAAATCGGAACGCTCACTCACATTTCCCCTATCTGAAAGTCTGATAAACGCCGGAAAAATGACTAAGTCCAAAAAAAAATTTTTTTCAACTTTTTTCAATTTTACCCCGTGGGATATATCTTCTACCCACACACATTTGGAACTCTCCTGGGGTACCCTCACACATATTATTCCCTCATTTAGTGGATATTTTCACAAAAAAGTGAAATTTTTAAAAATCCAGAAAATTGGCTGAAAACGACTAAATATCAAGGACTCATTGGGCGAATCGCTCTGGAACTGAAATCGGAACGCTCACTGACATTTCCCCTATCTGAAAGTCTGATAAACGCCGGAAAAATTACTAAGTCCAAAAAAAAATTTTTTTCAACTTTTTTCAATTTTACCCCGTGGGATATATCTTCTACCCACACACATTTGGTACTCTCCTGGGGTACCCTCACACATATTATTCCCTCATTTAGTGGATATTTTCACAAAAAAGTGAAATTTTCCAAAATCCAGTAAATTGGCTGAAAACGACTAAATATCAAGGACTCATTGGGCGAATCACTCTGGAACTGAAATCGGAACGCTCACTGACATTTCCCCTATCTGAAAGTCTGATAAACGCCGGAAAAATTACTAAGTCCAAAAAAAAATTTTTTTTCAACTTTTTTCAATTTTATCCCCGTGGGATATATATTCTACCCACACACATTTGGAACTCTCCTGGGGTACCCTCATACATATTATTCCCTCATTTAGTGGATATTTTCACAAAAAAGTGAAATTTTCAAAAATCCTGAAAATTGGCTGAAAACGACTAAATTTCAAGGACTCATTGGGCGAATCGCTCTGGAACTGAAATCAGAATGCTCACTGACATTTCCCCTATCTGAAAGTCTGATAAACGCCGGTAAAATGACTAAGTCCAAAAAAAAATTTTTTTCAACTTTTTTCAATTTTACCCCCGTGGGATAAATATTCTACCCACACACATTTGGAACTCTCCTGGGGTACCCTCACACATATTATTCCCTCATTTAGTGGATATTTTCACAAAACAGTGAAATTTTCAAAAATCCAGAAAATTGGCTGAAAACGACTAAATATCAAGGACTCATTGGGCGAATCGCTCTGGAACTGAAATCGGAATGCTCACTCACATTTCCCCTATCTGACAGTCTGATAAACGCTGGAAAAATGACTAAGTCCAAAAAAATTTTTTTTTCAACTTTTTTCAATTTTACCCCCGTGGGACATATATTCTACCCACACACATTTGGAACTCTCCTGGGGTACCCTCACACATATTATTCCCTCATTTAGTGGATATTTTCACAAAAAAGTGAAATTTTCAAAAATCCAGAAAATTGGCTGAAAACGACTAAATATCAAGGACTCATTGGGCGAATCGCTCTGGAACTGAAATCGGAACGCTCACTGACATTTCCCCTATCTGAAAGTCTGATAAACGCCGGAAAAATTACTAAGTCCAAAAAAAAGTTTTTTTTCAACTTTTTTCAATTTTATCCCCGTGGGATATATATTCTACCCACACACATTTGGAACTCTCCTGGGGTACCCTCATACATATTATTCCCTCATTTAGTGGATATTTTCACAAAAAATTGAAATTTTCAAAAATCCTAAAAATTGGCTGAAAACGACTAAATTTCAAGGACTCATTGGGCGAATCGCTCTGGAACTGAAATCAGAATGCTCACTGACATTTCCCCTATCTGAAAGTCTGATAAACACCGGTAAAATGACTAAGTCCAAAAAAAAATTTTTTTCAACTTTTTTCAATTTTACCCCCGTGGGATAAATATTCTACCCACACACATTTGGAACTCTCCTGGGGTACCCTCACACATATTATTCCCTCATTTAGTGGATATTTTCACAAAAAAGTGAAATTTTCAAAAATCCAGAAAATTGGCTGAAAACGACTAAATATCAAGGACTCATTGGGCGAATCGCTCTGGAACTGAAATCGGAACGCTCACTCACATTTCCCCTATCTGAAAGTCTGATAAACGCCGGAAAAATGACTAAGTCCAAAAAAAAATTTTTTTCAACTTTTTTCAATTTTACCCCGTGGGATATATCTTCTACCCACACACATTTGGAACTCTCCTGGGGTACCCTCACACATATTATTCCCTCATTTAGTGGATATTTTCACAAAAAAGTGAAATTTTCAAAAATCCAGAAAATTGGCTGAAAACGACTAAATATCAAGGACTCATTGGGCGAATCGCTCTGGAACTGAAATCGGAACGCTCACTGACATTTCCCCTATCTGAAAGTCTGATAAACGCCGGAAAAATTACTAAGTCCAAAAAAAAATTTTTTTTCAACTTTTTTCAATTTTATCCCCGTGGGATATATATTCTACCCACACACATTTGGAACTCTCCTGGGGTACCCTCATACATATTATTCCCTCATTTAGTGGATATTTTCACAAAAAAGTGAAATTTTCAAAATACTGAAAATTGGCTGAAAATGACTAAATTTCAAGGACTCATTGGGCGAATCGCTCTGGAACTGAAATCAGAATCCTGACTGACATTTCCCCTATCTGAAAGTCTGATAAACGCCGGAAAAATTACTAAGTCCAAAAAAAATTTTTTTTTCAACTTTTTTCAATTTTATCCCCGTGGGATATATATTCTACCCACACACATTTGGAACTCTCCTGGGGTACCCTCATACATATTATTCCCTCATTTAGTGGATATTTTCACAAAAAAGTGAAATTTTCAAAAATCCTGAAAATTGGCTGAAAACGACTAAATTTCAAGGACTCATTGGGCGAATCGCTCTGGAACTGAAATCAGAATGCTCACTGACATTTCCCCTATCTAAAAGTCTGATAAACGCCGGTAAAATGACTAAGTCCAAAAAAAAATTTTTTTCAACTTTTTTCAATTTTACCCCGTGGGATATATCTTCTACCCACACACATTTGGTACTCTCCTGGGGTACCCTCACACGTATTATTCCCTCATTTAGTGGATATTTTCACAAAAAAGTGAAATTTTCCAAAATCCAGAAAATTGGCTGAAAACGACTAAATATCAAGGACTCATTGGGCGAATCGCTCTGGAACTGAAATCGGAACGCTCACTCACATTTCCCCTATCTGAAAGTCTGATAAACGCCGAAAAAATGACTAAGTCCCCAAAAAAAAAATTTTTCAACTTTTTTCAATTTTATCCCCGTGGGACATATATTCTACCCACACACATTTGGAACTCTCCTGGGGTACCCTCACACATATTATTCCCTCATTTAGTGGATATTTTCACAAAAAAGTGAAATTTTTAAAAATCCAGAAAATTGGCTGAAAACGACTAAATATCAAGGACTCATTGGGCGAATCGCTCTGGAACTGAAATCGGAACGCTCACTGACATTTCCCCTATCTGAAAGTCTGATAAACGCCGGAAAAATTACTAAGTCCAAAAAAAAATTTTTTTTCAACTTTTTTCAATTTTATCCCCGTGGGATATATATTCTACCCACACACATTTGGAACTCTCCTGGGGTACCCTCACACATATTATTCCCTCATTTAGTGGATATTTTCACAAAAAAGTGAAATTTTCAAAAATACTGAAAATTGGCTGAAAATGACTAAATTTCAAGGACTCATTGGGCGAATCGCTCTGGAACTGAAATCAGAATCCTGACTGACATTTCCCCTATCTGAAAGTCTGATAAACGCCGGAAAAATTACTAAGTCCAAAAAAAATTTTTTTTTCAACTTTTTTCAATTTTATCCCCGTGGGATATATATTCTACCCACACACATTTGGAACTCTCCTGGGGTACCCTCATACATATTATTCCCTCATTTAGTGGATATTTTCACAAAAAAGTGAACTTTTCAAAAATCCTGAAAATTGGCTGAAAACGACTAAATTTCAAGGACTCATTGGGCGAATCGCTCTGGAACTGAAATCAGAATGCTCACTGACATTTCCCCTATCTAAAAGTCTGATAAACGCCGGTAAAATGACTAAGTCCAAAAAAAAATTTTTTTCAACTTTTTTCAATTTTACCCCGTGGGATATATCTTCTACCCACACACATTTGGTACTCTCCTGGGGTACCCTCACACGTATTATTCCCTCATTTAGTGGATATTTTCACAAAAAAGTGAAATTTTCCAAAATCCAGAAAATTGGCTGAAAACGACTAAATATCAAGGACTCATTGGGCGAATCGCTCTGGAACTGAAATCGGAACGCTCACTCACATTTCCCCTATCTGAAAGTCTGATAAACGCCGAAAAAATGACTAAGTCCCCAAAAAAAAAATTTTTCAACTTTTTTCAATTTTATCCCCGTGGGACATATATTCTACCCACACACATTTGGAACTCTCCTGGGGTACCCTCACACATATTATTCCCTCATTTAGTGGATATTTTCACAAAAAAGTGAAATTTTCAAAAATCCAGAAAATTGGCTGAAAACGACTAAATATCAAGGACTCATTAGGCGAATGGCTCTGGAACTGAAATCAGAATGCTCACTGACATTTCCCCTATCTGAAAGACTGATAAACGCCGGAAAAATGACTAAGTCCAAAAAAATTTTTTTTTCAACTTTTTTCAATTTTACCCCCGTGGGATATATATTCTACCCACACACATTTGGAACTCTCCTGGGGTACCCTCATACATATTATTCCCTCATTTAGTGGATATTTTCACAAAAAAGTGAAATTTTCAAAAATCCTGAAAATTGGCTGAAAACGACTAAATTTCAAGGACTCATTGGGCGAATCGCTCTGGAACTGAAATCAGAATGCTCACTGACATTTCCCATATCTAAAAGTCTGATAAACGCCGGTAAAATGACTAAGTCCAAAAAAAAATTTTTTTCAACTTTTTTCAATTTTACCCCCGTGGGACATATATTCTACCCACACACATTTGGAACTCTCCTGGGGTACCCTCACACATATTATTCCCTCATTTAGTGGATATTTTCACAAAAAAGTGAAATTTTCAAAAATCCAGAAAATTGGCTGAAAACGACTAAATATCAAGGACTCATTGGGCGAATCGCTCTGGAACTGAAATCGGAACGCTCACTCACATTTCCCCTATCTGAAAGTCTGATAAACACCGGAAAAATGACTAAGTCCAAAAAAATTTTTTTTTCAACTTTTTTCAATTTTACCCCGTGGGATATATCTTCTACCCACACACATTTGGTACTCTCCTGGGGTACCCTCACACATATTATTCCCTCATTTAGTGGATATTTTCACAAAAAAGTGAAATTTTCCAAAATCCAGAAAATTGGCTGAAAACGACTAAATATCAAGGACTCATTGGGCGAATCACTCTGGAACTGAAATCGGAACGCTCACTCACATTTCCCCTATCTGAAAGTCTGATAAACGACGGAAAAATGACTAAGTCCCCCCAAAAAAAATTTTTCAACTTTTTTCAATTTTACCCCTGTGGGACATATATTCTACCCACACACATTTGGAACTCTCCTGGGGTACCCTCATACATATTATTCCCTCATTTAGTGGATATTTTCACAAAAAAGTGAAATTTTCAAAAATACGGAAAATTGGCTGAAAATGACTAAATTTCAAGGACTCATTGGGCGAATCGCTCTGGAACTGAAATCAGAATCCTGACTGACATTTCCCCTATCTGAAAGTCTGATAAACGCCGGAAAAATTACTAAGTCCAAAAAAAATTTTTTTTTCAACTTTTTTCAATTTTATCCCCGTGGGATATATATTCTACCCACACACATTTGGAACTCTCCTGGGGTACCCTCATACATATTATTCCCTCATTTAGTGGATATTTTCACAAAAAAGTGAAATTTTCAAAAATCCTGAAAATTGGCTGAAAACGACTAAATTTCAAGGACTCATTGGGCGAATCGCTCTGGAACTGAAATCAGAATGCTCACTGACATTTCCCCTATCTAAAAGTCTGATAAACGCCGGTAAAATGACTAAGTCCAAAAAAAAATTTTTTTCAACTTTTTTCAATTTTACCCCGTGGGATATATCTTCTACCCACACACATTTGGTACTCTCCTGGGGTACCCTCACACGTATTATTCCCTCATTTAGTGGATATTTTCACAAAAAAGTGAAATTTTCCAAAATCCAGAAAATTGGCTGAAAACGACTAAATATCAAGGACTCATTGGGCGAATCGCTCTGGAACTGAAATCGGAACGCTCACTCACATTTCCCCTATCTGAAAGTCTGATAAACGCCGAAAAAATGACTAAGTCCCCAAAAAAAAAATTTTTCAACTTTTTTCAATTTTATCCCCGTGGGACATATATTCTACCCACACACATTTGGAACTCTCCTGGGGTACCCTCACACATATTATTCCCTCATTTAGTGGATATTTTCACAAAAAAGTGAAATTTTCAAAAATCCAGAAAATTGGCTGAAAACGACTAAATATCAAGGACTCATTGGGCGAATCGCTCTGGAACTGAAATCGGAACGCTCACTCACATTTCCCCTATCTGAAAGTCTGATAAACGCCGGAAAAATGACTAAGTCCAAAAAAAAATTTTTTTTCAACTTTTTTCAATTTTACCCCCGTGGGATATATATTCTACCCACACACATTTGGAACTCTCCTGGGGTACCCTCACACATATTATTCCCTCATTTAGTGGATATTTTCACAAAAAAGTGAAATTTTTAAAAATCCAGAAAATTGGCTGAAAATGACTAAATATCAAGGACTCATTGGGCGAAGCGCTCTGGAACTGAAATCGGAACGCTCACTGACATTTCCCCTATCTGAAAGTCTGATAAACGCCGGAAAAATGACTAAGTCCCCAAAAAAAAAATTTTTCAACTTTTTTCAATTTTACCCCCGTGGGACATATATTCTACCCACACACATTTGGAACTCTCCTGGGGTACCCTCATACATATTATTCCCTCATTTAGTGGATATTTTCACAAAAAAGTGAAATTTTCAAAAATCCTGAAAATTGGCTGAAAACGACTAAATTTCAAGGACTCATTGGGCGAATCGCTCTGGAACTGAAATCAGAATGCTCACTGACATTTCCCCTATCTGAAAGTCTGATAAACGCCGGTAAAATGAATAAGTCCAAAAAAAAATTTTTTTCAACTTTTTTCAATTTTACCCCCGTGGGATAAATATTCTACCCACACACATTTGGAACTCTCCTGGGGTACCCTCACACATATTATTCCCTCATTTAGTGGATATTTTCACAAAAAAGTGAAATTTTCAAAAATCCAGAAAATTGGCTGAAAACGACTAAATATCAAGGACTCATTGGGCGAATCGCTCTGGAACTGAAATCAGAATGCTCACTGACATTTCCCCTATCTGAAAGACTGATAAACGCCGGAAAAATGACTAAGTCCAAAAAAAAATTTTTTTCAACTTTTTTCAATTTTACCCCGTGGGATATATCTTCTACCCACACACATTTGGAACTCTCCTGGGGTACCCTCACACATATTATTCCCTCATTTAGTGGATATTTTCACAAAAAAGTGAAATTTTCCAAAATCCAGAAAATTGGCTGAAAACGACTAAATATCAAAGACTCATTGGGCGAATCGCTCTGGAACTGAAATCAGAACGCTCACTGACATTTCCCCTATCTGAAAGTCTGATAAACGCCGGAAAAATTACTAAGTCCAAAAAAAATTTTTTTTTCAACTTTTTTCAATTTTATCCCCGTGGGATATATATTCTACCCACACACATTTGGAACTCTCCTGGGGTACCCTCATACATATTATTCCCTCATTTAGTGGATATTTTCACAAAAAAGTGAAATTTTCAAAAATCCTGAAAATTGGCTGAAAACGACTAAATTTCAAGGACTCATTGGGCGAATCGCTCTGGAACTGAAATCAGAATGCTCACTGACATTTCCCATATCTAAAAGTCTGATAAACGCCGGTAAAATGACTAAGTCCAAAAAAAAATTTTTTTCAACTTTTTTCAATTTTACCCCCGTGGGACATATATTCTACCCACACACATTTGGAACTCTCCTGGGGTACCCTCACACATATTATTCCCTCATTTAGTGGATATTTTCACAAAAAAGTGAAATTTTCAAAAATCCAGAAAATTGGCTGAAAACGACTAAATATCAAGGACTCATTGGGCGAATCGCTCTGGAACTGAAATCGGAACGCTCACTCACATTTCCCCTATCTGAAAGTCTGATAAACACCGGAAAAATGACTAAGTCCAAAAAAATTTTTTTTTCAACTTTTTTCAATTTTACCCCGTGGGATATATCTTCTACCCACACACATTTGGTACTCTCCTGGGGTACCCTCACACATATTATTCCCTCATTTAGTGGATATTTTCACAAAAAAGTGAAATTTTCCAAAATCCAGAAAATTGGCTGAAAACGACTAAATATCAAGGACTCATTGGGCGAATCGCTCTGGAACTGAAATCGGAACGCTCACTCACATTTCCCCTATCTGAAAGTCTGATAAACGACGGAAAAATGACTAAGTCCCCCCAAAAAAAATTTTTCAACTTTTTTCAATTTTACCCCCGTGGGACATATATTCTACCCACACACATTTGGAACTCTCCTGGGGTACCCTCACACATATTATTCCCTCATTTAGTGGATATTTTCACAAAAAAGTGAAATTTTCAAAAATCCAGAAAATTGGCTGAAAACGACTAAATATCAAGGACTCATTGGGCGAATCGCTCTGGAACTGAAATCGGAACGCTCACTCATATTTCCCCTATCTGAAAGTCTGATAAACGCCGGAAAAATGACTAAGTCCAAAAAAAAATTTTTTTTCAACTTTTTTCAATTTTACCCCCGTGGGATATATATTCTACCCACACACATTTGGAACTCTCCTGGGGTACCCTCACACATATTATTCCCTCATTTAGTGGATATTTTCACAAAAAAGTGAAATTTTTAAAAATCCAGAAAATTGGCTGAAAATGACTAAATATCAAGGACTCATTGGGCGAATCGCTCTGGAACTGAAATCGGAACGCTCACTGACATTTCCCCTATCTGAAAGTCTGATAAACGCCGGAAAAATGACTAAGTCCAAAAAAAAATTTTTTTCAACTTTTTTCAATTTTACCCCCGTGGGACATATATTCTACCCACACACATTTGGAACTCTCCTGGGGTACCCTCACACATATTATTCCCTCATTTAGTGGATATTTTCACAAAAAAGTGAAATTTTCAAAAATCCAGAAAATTGGCTGAAAACGACTAAATATCAAGGACTCATTGGGCGAATCGCTCTGGAACTGAAATCGGAACGCTCACTCACATTTCCCCTATCTGAAAGTCTGATAAACACCGGAAAAATGACTAAGTCCAAAAAAATTTTTTTTTCAACTTTTTTCAATTTTACCCCGTGGGATATATCTTCTACCCACACACATTTGGTACTCTCCTGGGGTACCCTCACACATATTATTCCCTCATTTAGTGGATATTTTCACAAAAAAGTGAAATTTTCCAAAATCCAGAAAATTGGCTGAAAACGACTAAATATCAAGGACTCATTGGGCGAATCGCTCTGGAACTGAAATCGGAACGCTCACTCACATTTCCCCTATCTGAAAGTCTGATAAACGACGGAAAAATGACTAAGTCCCCCCAAAAAAAATTTTTCAACTTTTTTCAATTTTACCCCCGTGGGACATATATTCTACCCACACACATTTGGAACTCTCCTGGGGTACCCTCACACATATTATTCCCTCATTTAGTGGATATTTTCACAAAAAAGTGAAATTTTCAAAAATCCAGAAAATTGGCTGAAAACGACTAAATATCAAGGACTCATTGGGCGAATCGCTCTGGAACTGAAATCGGAACGCTCACTCATATTTCCCCTATCTGAAAGTCTGATAAACGCCGGAAAAATGACTAAGTCCAAAAAAAAATTTTTTTTCAACTTTTTTTCAATTTTACCCCCGTGGGATATATATTCTACCCACACACATTTGGAACTCTCCTGGGGTACCCTCACACATATTATTCCCTCATTTAGCGGATATTTTCACAAAAAAGTGAAATTTTTAAAAATCCAGAAAATTGGCTGAAAATGACTAAATATCAAGGACTCATTGGGCGAATCGCTCTGGAACTGAAATCGGAACGCTCACTGACATTTCCCCTATCTGAAAGTCTGATAAACACCGGAAAAATGACTAAGTCCCCAAAAAAAAAATTTTTCAACTTTTTTCAATTTTACCCCCGTGGGACATATATTCTACCCACACACATTTGGAACTCTCCTGGGGTACCCTCACACATATTATTCCCTCATTTAGTGGATATTTTCACAAAAAAGTGAAATTTTCAAAAATCCAGAAAATTGGCTGAAAACGACTAAATATCAAGGACTCATTGGGCGAATCGCTCTGGAACTGAAATCAGAACGCTCACTGACATTTCCCCTATCTGAAAGTCTGATAAACGCCGGAAAAATTACTAAGTCCAAAAAAAAATTTTTTTTCAACTTTTTTCAATTTTATCCCCGTGGGATATATATTCTACCCACACACATTTGGAACTCTCCTGGGGTACCCTCATACATATTATTCCCTCATTTAGTGGATATTTTCACAAAAAAGTGAAATTTTCAAAAATCCTGAAAATTGGCTGAAAACGACTAAATTTCAAGGACTCATTGGGCGAATCGCTCTGGAACTGAAATCAGAATGCTCACTGACATTTCCCCTATCTGAAAGTCTGATAAACGCCGGTAAAATGAATAAGTCCAAAAAAAAATTTTTTTCAACTTTTTTCAATTTTACCCCCGTGGGATAAATATTCTACCCACACACATTTGGAACTCTCCTGGGGTACCCTCACACATATTATTCCCTCATTTAGTGGATATTTTCACAAAAAAGTGAAATTTTCAAAAATCCAGAAAATTGGCTGAAAACGACTAAATATCAAGGACTCATTGGGCGAATCGCTCTGGAACTGAAATCAGAATGCTCACTGACATTTCCCCTATCTGAAAGACTGATAAACGCCGGAAAAATGACTAAGTCCAAAAAAAAATGTTTTTCAACTTTTTTCAATTTTACCCCGTGGGATATATCTTCTACCCACACACATTTGGAACTCTCCTGGGGTACCCTCACACATATTATTCCCTCATTTAGTGGATATTTTCACAAAAAAGTGAAATTTTCCAAAATCCAGAAAATTGGCTGAAAACGACTAAATATCAAAGACTCATTGGGCGAATCGCTCTGGAACTGAAATCGGAACGCTCACTCACATTTCCCCTATCTGAAAGTCTGATAAACGCCGGAAAAATGACTAAGTCCCCAAAAAAAAATTTTTCAACTTTTTTCAATTTTACCCCCGTGGGACATATATTCTACCCACACACATTTGGAACTCTCCTGGGGTACCCTCACACATATTATTCCCTCATTTAGTGGATATTTTCACAAAAAAGTGAAATTTTCAAAAATCCAGAAAATTGGCTGAAAACGACTAAATATCAAGGACTCATTGGGCGAATCGCTCTGGAACTGAAATCGGAACGCTCACTCACATTTCCCCTATCTGAAAATCTGATAAACGCCGGAAAAATGACTAAGTCCAAAAAAAAATTTTTTTCAACTTTTTTCAATTTTACCCCGTGGGATATATCTTCTACCCACACACATTTGGAACTCTCCTGGGGTACCCTCACACATATTATTCCCTCATTTAGTGGATATTTTCACAAAAAAGTGAAATTTTTAAAAATCCAGAAAATTGGCTGAAAATGACTAAATATCAAGGACTCATTGGGCGAAGCGCTCTGGAACTGAAATCGGAACGCTCACTGACATTTCCCCTATCTGAAAGTCTGATAAACGCCGGAAAAATGACTAAGTCCCCAAAAAAAAAATTTTTCAACTTTTTTCAATTTTACCCCCGTGGGACATATATTCTACCCACACACATTTGGAACTCTCCTGGGGTACCCTCATACATATTATTCCCTCATTTAGTGGATATTTTCACAAAAAAGTGAAATTTTCAAAAATCCTGAAAATTGGCTGAAAACGACTAAATTTCAAGGACTCATTGGGCGAATCGCTCTGGAACTGAAATCAGAATGCTCACTGACATTTCCCCTATCTGAAAGTCTGATAAACGCCGGTAAAATGAATAAGTCCAAAAAAAAATTTTTTTCAACTTTTTTCAATTTTACCCCCGTGGGATAAATATTCTACCCACACACATTTGGAACTCTCCTGGGGTACCCTCACACATATTATTCCCTCATTTAGTGGATATTTTCACAAAAAAGTGAAATTTTCAAAAATCCAGAAAATTGGCTGAAAACGACTAAATATCAAGGACTCATTGGGCGAATCGCTCTGGAACTGAAATCAGAATGCTCACTGACATTTCCCCTATCTGAAAGACTGATAAACGCCGGAAAAATGACTAAGTCCAAAAAAAATTTTTTTTCAACTTTTTTCAATTTTACCCCGTGGGATATATCTTCTACCCACACACATTTGGAACTCTCCTGGGGTACCCTCACACATATTATTCCCTCATTTAGTGGATATTTTCACAAAAAAGTGAAATTTTCCAAAATCCAGAAAATTGGCTGAAAACGACTAAATATCAAAGACTCATTGGGCGAATCGCTCTGGAACTGAAATCAGAACGCTCACTGACATTTCCCCTATCTGAAAGTCTGATAAACGCCGGAAAAATTACTAAGTCCAAAAAAAATTTTTTTTTCAACTTTTTTCAATTTTATCCCCGTGGGATATATATTCTACCCACACACATTTGGAACTCTCCTGGGGTACCCTCATACATATTATTCCCTCATTTAGTGGATATTTTCACAAAAAAGTGAAATTTTCAAAAATCCTGAAAATTGGCTGAAAACGACTAAATTTCAAGGACTCATTGGGCGAATCGCTCTGGAACTGAAATCAGAATGCTCACTGACATTTCCCATATCTAAAAGTCTGATAAACGCCGGTAAAATGACTAAGTCCAAAAAAAAATTTTTTTCAACTTTTTTCAATTTTACCCCCGTGGGACATATATTCTACCCACACACATTTGGAACTCTCCTGGGGTACCCTCACACATATTATTCCCTCATTTAGTGGATATTTTCACAAAAAAGTGAAATTTTCAAAAATCCAGAAAATTGGCTGAAAACGACTAAATATCAAGGACTCATTGGGCGAATCGCTCTGGAACTGAAATCGGAACGCTCACTCACATTTCCCCTATCTGAAAGTCTGATAAACACCGGAAAAATGACTAAGTCCAAAAAAATTTTTTTTTCAACTTTTTTCAATTTTACCCCGTGGGATATATCTTCTACCCACACACATTTGGTACTCTCCTGGGGTACCCTCACACATATTATTCCCTCATTTAGTGGATATTTTCACAAAAAAGTGAAATTTTCCAAAATCCAGAAAATTGGCTGAAAACGACTAAATATCAAGGACTCATTGGGCGAATCGCTCTGGAACTGAAATCGGAACGCTCACTCACATTTCCCCTATCTGAAAGTCTGATAAACGACGGAAAAATGACTAAGTCCCCCCAAAAAAAATTTTTCAACTTTTTTCAATTTTACCCCCGTGGGACATATATTCTACCCACACACATTTGGAACTCTCCTGGGGTACCCTCACACATATTATTCCCTCATTTAGTGGATATTTTCACAAAAAAGTGAAATTTTCAAAAATCCAGAAAATTGGCTGAAAACGACTAAATATCAAGGACTCATTGGGCGAATCGCTCTGGAACTGAAATCGGAACGCTCACTCATATTTCCCCTATCTGAAAGTCTGATAAACGCCGGAAAAATGACTAAGTCCAAAAAAAAATTTTTTTTCAACTTTTTTCAATTTTACCCCCGTGGGATATATATTCTACCCACACACATTTGGAACTCTCCTGGGGTACCCTCACACATATTATTCCCTCATTTAGTGGATATTTTCACAAAAAAGTGAAATTTTTAAAAATCCAGAAAATTGGCTGAAAATGACTAAATATCAAGGACTCATTGGGCGAATCGCTCTGGAACTGAAATCGGAACGCTCACTGACATTTCCCCTATCTGAAAGTCTGATAAACGCCGGAAAAATGACTAAGTCCAAAAAAAAATTTTTTTCAACTTTTTTCAATTTTACCCCCGTGGGACATATATTCTACCCACACACATTTGGAACTCTCCTGGGGTACCCTCACACATATTATTCCCTCATTTAGTGGATATTTTCACAAAAAAGTGAAATTTTCAAAAATCCAGAAAATTGGCTGAAAACGACTAAATATCAAGGACTCATTGGGCGAATCGCTCTGGAACTGAAATCGGAACGCTCACTCACATTTCCCCTATCTGAAAGTCTGATAAACACCGGAAAAATGACTAAGTCCAAAAAAATTTTTTTTTCAACTTTTTTCAATTTTACCCCGTGGGATATATCTTCTACCCACACACATTTGGTACTCTCCTGGGGTACCCTCACACATATTATTCCCTCATTTAGTGGATATTTTCACAAAAAAGTGAAATTTTCCAAAATCCAGAAAATTGGCTGAAAACGACTAAATATCAAGGACTCATTGGGCGAATCGCTCTGGAACTGAAATCGGAACGCTCACTCACATTTCCCCTATCTGAAAGTCTGATAAACGACGGAAAAATGACTAAGTCCCCCCAAAAAAAATTTTTCAACTTTTTTCAATTTTACCCCCGTGGGACATATATTCTACCCACACACATTTGGAACTCTCCTGGGGTACCCTCACACATATTATTCCCTCATTTAGTGGATATTTTCACAAAAAAGTGAAATTTTCAAAAATCCAGAAAATTGGCTGAAAACGACTAAATATCAAGGACTCATTGGGCGAATCGCTCTGGAACTGAAATCGGAACGCTCACTCATATTTCCCCTATCTGAAAGTCTGATAAACGCCGGAAAAATGACTAAGTCCAAAAAAAAATTTTTTTTCAACTTTTTTTCAATTTTACCCCCGTGGGATATATATTCTACCCACACACATTTGGAACTCTCCTGGGGTACCCTCACACATATTATTCCCTCATTTAGCGGATATTTTCACAAAAAAGTGAAATTTTTAAAAATCCAGAAAATTGGCTGAAAATGACTAAATATCAAGGACTCATTGGGCGAATCGCTCTGGAACTGAAATCGGAACGCTCACTGACATTTCCCCTATCTGAAAGTCTGATAAACACCGGAAAAATGACTAAGTCCCCAAAAAAAAAATTTTTCAACTTTTTTCAATTTTACCCCCGTGGGACATATATTCTACCCACACACATTTGGAACTCTCCTGGGGTACCCTCACACATATTATTCCCTCATTTAGTGGATATTTTCACAAAAAAGTGAAATTTTCAAAAATCCAGAAAATTGGCTGAAAACGACTAAATATCAAGGACTCATTGGGCGAATCGCTCTGGAACTGAAATCAGAACGCTCACTGACATTTCCCCTATCTGAAAGTCTGATAAACGCCGGAAAAATTACTAAGTCCAAAAAAAAATTTTTTTTCAACTTTTTTCAATTTTATCCCCGTGGGATATATATTCTACCCACACACATTTGGAACTCTCCTGGGGTACCCTCATACATATTATTCCCTCATTTAGTGGATATTTTCACAAAAAAGTGAAATTTTCAAAAATCCTGAAAATTGGCTGAAAACGACTAAATTTCAAGGACTCATTGGGCGAATCGCTCTGGAACTGAAATCAGAATGCTCACTGACATTTCCCCTATCTGAAAGTCTGATAAACGCCGGTAAAATGAATAAGTCCAAAAAAAAATTTTTTTCAACTTTTTTCAATTTTACCCCCGTGGGATAAATATTCTACCCACACACATTTGGAACTCTCCTGGGGTACCCTCACACATATTATTCCCTCATTTAGTGGATATTTTCACAAAAAAGTGAAATTTTCAAAAATCCAGAAAATTGGCTGAAAACGACTAAATATCAAGGACTCATTGGGCGAATCGCTCTGGAACTGAAATCAGAATGCTCACTGACATTTCCCCTATCTGAAAGACTGATAAACGCCGGAAAAATGACTAAGTCCAAAAAAAAATGTTTTTCAACTTTTTTCAATTTTACCCCGTGGGATATATCTTCTACCCACACACATTTGGAACTCTCCTGGGGTACCCTCACACATATTATTCCCTCATTTAGTGGATATTTTCACAAAAAAGTGAAATTTTCCAAAATCCAGAAAATTGGCTGAAAACGACTAAATATCAAAGACTCATTGGGCGAATCGCTCTGGAACTGAAATCGGAACGCTCACTCACATTTCCCCTATCTGAAAGTCTGATAAACGCCGGAAAAATGACTAAGTCCCCAAAAAAAAATTTTTCAACTTTTTTCAATTTTACCCCCGTGGGACATATATTCTACCCACACACATTTGGAACTCTCCTGGGGTACCCTCACACATATTATTCCCTCATTTAGTGGATATTTTCACAAAAAAGTGAAATTTTCAAAAATCCAGAAAATTGGCTGAAAACGACTAAATATCAAGGACTCATTGGGCGAATCGCTCTGGAACTGAAATCGGAACGCTCACTCACATTTCCCCTATCTGAAAATCTGATAAACGCCGGAAAAATGACTAAGTCCAAAAAAAAATTTTTTTCAACTTTTTTCAATTTTACCCCGTGGGATATATCTTCTACCCACACACATTTGGAACTCTCCTGGGGTACCCTCACACATATTATTCCCTCATTTAGTGGATATTTTCACAAAAAAGTGAAATTTTCCAAAATCCAGAAAATTGGCTGAAAACGACTAAATATCAAGGACTCATTGGGCGAATCGCTCTGGAACTGAAATCAGAACGCTCACTGACATTTCCCCTATCTGAAAGTCTGATAAACGCCGGAAAAATTACTAAGTCCCAAAAAAAATTTTTTTTCAACTTTTTTCAATTTTATCCCCGTGGGATATATATTCTACCCACACACATTTGGAACTCTCCTGGGGTACCCTCATACATATTATTCCCTCATTTAGTGGATAATTTCACAAAAAAGTGAAATTTTCCAAAATCCAGAAAATTGGCTGAAAACGACTAAATATCAAGGACTCATCGGGCAAATCGCTCTGGAACTGAAATTGGAATGCTCACTGACATTTCCCCTACCTGAAAGTCTGATGAACGCCGGAAAAATTAGTTAGTCGAAAAAAAAATTTTTTTCAACTTTTTTCAATTTTATACTTGTGGGATATATATTCTACCCACACACATTTGTAACTCTCCTGGGGTACCCTCACACATATTATTCCCTCATTTAGTGGATATTTTCACAAAAAAGTGAAATTTTCAAAAATCCTGAAAATTGGCTGAAAACGACTAAATTTCAAGGACTCATTGGGCGAATCGCTCTGGAACTGAAATCAGAATGCTCACTGACATTTCCCCTATCTGAAAGTCTGATAAACGCCGGAAAAATGACTAAGTCCAAAAAAAAATTTTTTTCAACTTTTTTCAATTTTGCCCCCGTGGGATAAATATTCTACCCACACACATTTGGAACTCTCCTGGGGTACCCTCACACATATTATTCCCTCATTTAGTGGATATTTTCACAAAAAAGTGAAATTTTCCAAAATCCAGAAAATTGGCTGAAAACGACTAAATATCAAAGACTCATTGGGCGAATCGCTCTGGAACTGAAATCGGAACGCTCACTCACATTTCCCCTATCTGAAAGTCTGATAAACGCCGGAAAAATGACTAAGTCCCCAAAAAAAAATTTTTCAACTTTTTTCAATTTTACCCCCGTGGGACATATATTCCACCCACACACATTTGGAACTCTCCTGGGGTACCCTCACATATATTATTCCCTCATTTAGTGGATATTTTCACAAAAAAGTGAAATTTTCAAAAATCCAGAAAATTGGCTGAAAACGACTAAATATCAAGGACTCATTGGGCGAATCGCTCTGGAACTGAAATCGGAACGCTCACTCACATTTCCCCTATCTGAAAATCTGATAAACGCCGGAAAAATGACTAAGTCCAAAAAAAAATTTTTTTCAACTTTTTTCAATTTTACCCCGTGGGATATATCTTCTACCCACACACATTTGGAACTCTCCTGGGGTACCCTCACACATATTATTCCCTCATTTAGTGGATATTTTCACAAAAAAGTGAAATTTTCCAAAATCCAGAAAATTGGCTGAAAACGACTAAATATCAAGGACTCATTGGGCGAATCGCTCTGGAACTGAAATCAGAACGCTCACTGACATTTCCCCTATCTGAAAGTCTGATAAACGCCGGAAAAATTACTAAGTCCCAAAAAAAATTTTTTTTCAACTTTTTTCAATTTTATCCCCGTGGGATATATATTCTACCCACACACATTTGGAACTCTCCTGGGGTACCCTCATACATATTATTCCCTCATTTAGTGGATATTTTCACAAAAAAGTGAAATTTTCCAAAATCCAGAAAATTGGCTGAAAACGACTAAATATCAAGGACTCATCGGGCAAATCGCTCTGGAACTGAAATTGGAATGCTCACTGACATTTCCCCTACCTGAAAGTCTGATGAACGCCGGAAAAATTAGTTAGTCGAAAAAAAAATTTTTTTCAACTTTTTTCAATTTTATACTTGTGGGATATATATTCTACCCACACACATTTGTAACTCTCCTGGGGTACCCTCACACATATTATTCCCTCATTTAGTGGATATTTTCACAAAAAAGTGAAATTTTCAAAAATCCTGAAAATTGGCTGAAAACGACTAAATTTCAAGGACTCATTGGGCGAATCGCTCTGGAACTGAAATCAGAATGCTCACTGACATTTCCCCTATCTGAAAGTCTGATAAACGCCGGAAAAATGACTAAGTCCAAAAAAAAATTTTTTTCAACTTTTTTCAATTTTGCCCCCGTGGGATAAATATTCTACCCACACACATTTGGAACTCTCCTGGGGTACCCTCACACATATTATTCCCTCATTTAGTGGATATTTTCACAAAAAAGTGAAATTTTCCAAAATCCAGAAAATTGGCTGAAAACGACTAAATATCAAAGACTCATTGGGCGAATCGCTCTGGAACTGAAATCGGAACGCTCACTCACATTTCCCCTATCTGAAAGTCTGATAAACGCCGGAAAAATGACTAAGTCCCCAAAAAAAAATTTTTCAACTTTTTTCAATTTTACCCCCGTGGGACATATATTCTACCCACACACATTTGGAACTCTCCTGGGGTACCCTCACACATATTATTCCCTCATTTAGTGGATATTTTCACAAAAAAGTGAAATTTTCAAAAATCCAGAAAATTGGCTGAAAACGACTAAATATCAAGGACTCATTGGGCGAATCGCTCTGGAACTGAAATCGGAACGCTCACTCACATTTCCCCTATCTGAAAATCTGATAAACGCCGGAAAAATGACTAAGTCCAAAAAAAAATTTTTTTCAACTTTTTTCAATTTTACCCCGTGGGATATATCTTCTACCCACACACATTTGGAACTCTCCTGGGGTACCCTCACACATATTATTCCCTCATTTAGTGGATATTTTCACAAAAAAGTGAAATTTTCCAAAATCCAGAAAATTGGCTGAAAACGACTAAATATCAAGGACTCATTGGGCGAATCGCTCTGGAACTGAAATCAGAACGCTCACTGACATTTCCCCTATCTGAAAGTCTGATAAACGCCGGAAAAATTACTAAGTCCCAAAAAAAATTTTTTTTCAACTTTTTTCAATTTTATCCCCGTGGGATATATATTCTACCCACACACATTTTGAACTCTCCTGGGGTACCCTCATACATATTATTCCCTCATTTAGTGGATATTTTCACAAAAAAGTGAAATTTTCCAAAATCCAGAAAATTGGCTGAAAACGACTAAATATCAAGGACTCATCGGGCAAATCGCTCTGGAACTGAAATTGGAATGCTCACTGACATTTCCCCTACCTGAAAGTCTGATGAACGCCGGAAAAATTAGTTAGTCGAAAAAAAAATTTTTTTCAACTTTTTTCAATTTTATACTTGTGGGATATATATTCTACCCACACACATTTGTAACTCTCCTGGGGTACCCTCACACATATTATTCCCTCATTTAGTGGATATTTTCACAAAAAAGTGAAATTTTCAAAAATCCTGAAAATTGGCTGAAAACGACTAAATTTCAAGGACTCATTGGGCGAATCGCTCTGGAACTGAAATCAGAATGCTCACTGACATTTCCCCTATCTGAAAGTCTGATAAACGCCGGAAAAATGACTAAGTCCAAAAAAAAATTTTTTTCAACTTTTTTCAATTTTGCCCCCGTGGGATAAATATTCTACCCACACACATTTGGAACTCTCCTGGGGTACCCTCACACATATTATTCCCTCATTTAGTGGATATTTTCACAAAAAAGTGAAATTTTCCAAAATCCAGAAAATTGGCTGAAAACGACTAAATATCAAAGACTCATTGGGCGAATCGCTCTGGAACTGAAATCGGAACGCTCACTCACATTTCCCCTATCTGAAAGTCTGATAAACGCCGGAAAAATGACTAAGTCCCCAAAAAAAAATTTTTCAACTTTTTTCAATTTTACCCCCGTGGGACATATATTCTACCCACACACATTTGGAACTCTCCTGGGGTACCCTCACACATATTATTCCCTCATTTAGTGGATATTTTCACAAAAAAGTGAAATTTTCAAAAATCCAGAAAATTGGCTGAAAACGACTAAATATCAAGGACTCATCGGGCAAATCGCTCTGGAACTGAAATCGGAATGCTCACTGACATTTCCCCTACCTGAAAGTCTGATGAACGCCGGAAAAATTAGTTAGTCGAAAAAAAATTTTTTTTCAACTTTTTTCAATTTTATACTTGTGGGATATATATTCCACCCACACACATTTGTAACTCTCCTGGGGTACCCTCACACATATTATTCCCTCATTTAGTGGATATTTTCACAAAAAAGTGAAATTTTCAAAAATCCTGAAAATTGGCTGAAAACGACTAAATTTCAAGGACTCATTGGGCGAATCGCTCTGGAACTGAAATCAGAATGCTCACTGACATTTCCCCTATCTGAAAGTCTGATAAACGCCGGAAAAATGACTAAGTCCAAAAAAAAATTTTTTTCAACTTTTTTCAATTTTGCCCCCGTGGGATAAATATTCTACCCACACACATTTGGAACTCTCCTGGGGTACCCTCACACATATTATTCCCTCATTTAGTGGATATTTTCACAAAAAAGTGAAATTTTCCAAAATCCAGAAAATTGGCTGAAAACGACTAAATATCAAGGACTCATTGGGCGAATCGCTCTGGAACTGAAATCGGAACGCTCACTCACATTTCCCCTATCTGAAAGTCTGATAAACGCCGGAAAAATGACTAAGTCCCCAAAAAAAAAATTCTTCAACTTTTTTCAATTTTACCCCCGTGGGACATATATTCTACCCACACACATTTGGAACTCTCCTGGGGTACCCTCACACATATTATTCCCTCATTTAGTGGATATTTTCACAAAAAAGTGAAATTTTCAAAAATCCAGAAAATTGGCTGAAAACGACTAAATATCAAGGACTCATTGGGCGAATCGCTCTGGAACTGAAATCGGAAAGCTCACTCACATTTCCCCTATCTGAAAGTCTGATAAACGCCGGAAAAATGACTAAGTCCAAAAAAAATTTTTTTCAACTTTTTTCAATTTTACCCCGTGGGATATATCTTCTACCCACACACATTTGGAACTCTCCTGGGGTACCCTCACACATATTATTCCCTCATTTAGTGGATATTTTCACAAAAAAGTGAAATTTTCAAAAATCCAGAAAATTGGCTGAAAACGACTAAATATCAAGGACTCATTGGGCGAATCACTCTGGAACTGAAATCTGAACGCTCACTGACATTTCCCCTATCTGAAAGTCTGATAAATGCCGGAAAAATGACTAAGTTCCCAAAAAATTTTTTTCAACTTTTTTCAATTTTACCCCCGTGGTATATATATTCTACCCACACACATTTGGAACTCTCCTGGGGTACCCTCACACATATTATTCCGTCATTTAGTGGATATTTTCACAAAAAAGTGAAATTTTCCAAAATCCAGAAAATTGGCTGAAAACGACTAAATATCAAGGACTCATTGGGCGAATCGCTCTGGAACTGAAATCGGAACGCTCACTCACATTTCCCCTATCTGAAAGTCTGATAAACGCCGGAAAAATGACTAAGTCCAAAAAAAATTTTTTTTCAACTTTTTTCAATTTTACCCCGTGGGATATATCTTCTACCCACACACATTTGGAACTCTCCTGGGGTACCCTCACACATATTATTCCGTCATTTAGTTAATATTTTCCCAAAAAAGTGAAATTTTCCAAAATCCAGAAAATTGGCTGAAAACGACTAAATATCAAGGACTCATTGGGCGAATCGCTCTGGAACTGAAATCTGAATGCTCACTGACATTTCCCCTATCTGAAAGTCTGATGAACGCCGGAAAAATTAGTTAGTCGAAAAAAAAATTTTTTTCAACTTTTTTCAATTTTATACTTGTGGGATATATATTCTACCCACACACATTTGGAACTCTCCTGGGGTACCCTCACACATATTATTCCCTCATTTAGTGGATATTTTCACAAAAAAGTGAAATTTTCAAAAATCCTGAAAATTGGCTGAAAACGACTAAATTTCAAGGACTCATTGGGCGAATCGCTCTGGAACTGAAATCAGAATGCTCACTGACATTTCCCCTATCTGAAAGTCTGATAAACGCCGGAAAAATGACTAAGTCCAAAAAAAAATTTTTTTCAACTTTTTTCAATTTTACCCCCGTGGGATAAATATTCTACCCACACACATTTGGAACTCTCCTGGGGTACCCTCACACATATTATTCCCTCATTTAGTGGATATTTTCACAAAAAAGTGAAATTTTCAAAAATCCAGAAAATTGGCTGAAAACGACTAAATATCAAGGACTCATTGGGCGAATATAAACGCCGGAAAAATGACTAAGTTCCCCAAAAAAATTTTTTCAACTTTTTTCAATTTTACCCCCGTGGTATATATATTCTACCCACACACATTTGGAACTCTCCTGGGGTACCCTCATACATATTATTCCCTCATTTAGTGGATATTTTCACAAAAAAGTGAAATTTTCAAAAATCCTGAAAATTGGCTGAAAACGACTAAATTTCAAGGACTCATTGGGCGAATCGCTCACTAACTGAAATCAGAATCCTGACTGACATTTCCCCTATCTGAAAGTCTGATAAACGCCGGAAAAATTACTAAGTCCAAAAAAAAATTTTTTTTCAACTTTTTTCAATTTTATCCCTGTGGGATATATATTCTACCCACACACATTTGGAACTCTCCTGGGGTACCCTCACACATATTATTCCCTCATTTAGTGGATATTTTCACAAAAAAGTGAAATTTTCCAAAATCCAGAAAATTGGCTGAAAACGACTAAATATCAAGGACTCATTGGGCGAATCGCTCTGGAACTGAAATCGGAACGCTCACTCACATTTCCCCTATCTGAAAGTCTGATAAACGCCGGAAAAATGACTAAGTCCCCAAAAAAATAATTTTTCAACTTTTTTCAATTTTACCCCCGTGGGACATATATTCTACCCACACACATTTGGAACTCTCCTGGGGTACCCTCACACATATTATTCCCTCATTTAGTGGATATTTTCACAAAAAAGTGAAATTTTTAAAAATCCAGAAAATTGGCTGAAAATGACTAAATATCAAGGACTAATTGGGCGAATCGCTCTGGAACTGAAATCGGAACGCTCACTGACATTTCCCCTATCTGAAAGTCTGATAAACGCCGGAAAAATTACTAAGTCCAAAAAAAAATTTTTTTTCAACTTTTTTCAATTTTATCCCCGTGGGATATATATTCTACCCACACACATTTGGAACTCTCCTGGGGTACCCTCATACATATTATTCCCTCATTTAGTGGATATTTTCACAAAAAAGTGAAATTTTCAAAAATCCTGAAAATTGGCTGAAAACGACTAAATTTCAAGGACTCATTGGGCGAATCGCTCTGGAACTGAAATCAGAACGCTCACTGACATTTCCCCTATCTGAAAGTCTGATAAACGCCGGTAAAATGACTAAGTCCAAAAAAAAATTTTTTTCAACTGTTTTCAATTTTACACCCGTGGGATAAATATTCTACCCACACACATTTGGAACTCTCCTGGGGTACCCTCACACATATTATTCCCTCATTTAGTGGATATTTTCACAAAAAAAAGAAATTTTCCAAAATCCAGAAAATTGGCTGAAAACGACTAAATATCAAGGACTCATTGGGCGAATCGCTCTGGAACTGAAATCGGAACGCTCACTGACATTTCCCCTATCTGAAAGTCTGATAAACGCCGGAAAAATTACTAAGTCCAAAAAAAAAATTTTTTCAACTTTTTTCAATTTAATCCCCGTGGGATATATATTCTACCCACACACATTTGGAACTCTCCTGGGGTACCCTCATACATATTATTCCCTCATTTAGTGGATATTTTCACAAAAAAGTGAAATTTTCAAAAATCCTGAAAATTGGCTGAAAACGACTAAATTTCAAGGACTCATTGGGCGAATCGCTCTGGAACTGAAATCAGAATGCTCACTGACATTTCCCCTATCTGAAAGTCTGATAAACGCCAGTAAAATGAATAAGTCCAAAAAAAATTTTTTTTCAACTTTTTTCAATTTTACCCCCGTGGGATAAATATTCTACCCACACACATTTGGAACTCTCCTGGGGTACCCTCACACATATTATTCCCTCATTTAGTGGATATTTTCACAAAAAAGTGAAATTTTCAAAAATCCAGAAAATTGGCTGAAAACGACTAAATATCAAGGACTCATTGGGAGAATCGCTCTGGAACTGAAATCGGAATGCTCACTCACATTTCCCCTATCTGAAAGTCTGATAAACGCCGGAAAAATGACTAAGTCCCCAAAAAATTTTTTTTCAACTTTTTTCAATTTTACCCCGTGGGATAAATATTCTACCCACACACATTTGGAACTCTCCTGGGGTACCCTCACACATATTATTCCCTCATTTAGTGGATATTTTCACAAAAAAGTGAAATTTTCAAAAATCCAGAAAATTGGCTGAAAACGACTAAATATCAAGGACTCATTGGGCGAATCGCTCTGGAACTGAAATCAGAATGCTCACTGACATTTCCCCTATCTGAAAGTCTGATAAACGCCGGAAAAATGACTAAGTCCCCCAAAAAAAAATTTTTCAACTTTTTTCAATTTTACCCCCGTGGGACATATATTCTACCCACACACATTTGGAACTCTCCTGGGGTACCCTCACACATATTATTCCCTCATTTAGTGGATATTTTCACAAAAAAGTGAAATTTTTGAAAAATCCAGAAAATTGGCTGAAAACGACTAAATATCAAGGACTCATTGGGCGAATCGCTCTGGAACTGAAATCGGAACGCTCACTCACATTTCCCCTATCTGAAAGTCTGATAAACGCCGGAAAAATGACTAAGTCCCAAAAAAATTTTTTTTCAACTTTTTTCAATTTTACCCCGTGGGATATATCTTCTACCCACACACATTTGGTACTCTCCTGGGGTACCCTCACACATATTATTCCCTCATTTAGTGGATATTTTCACAAAAAAAGTGAAATTTTCAAAAATCCAGAAAATTGGCTGAAAACGACTAAATATCAAGGACTCATTGGGCGAATATAAACGCCGGAAAAATGACTAAGTTCCCCAAAAAATTTTTTTCAACTTTTTTCAATTTTACCCCCGTGGTATATGTATTCTACCCACACACATTTGGAACTCTCCTGGGGTACCCTCATACATATTATTCCCTCATTTAGTGGATATTTTCACAAAAAAGTGAAATTTTCAAAAATCCTGAAAATTGGCTGAAAACGACTAAATTTCAAGGACTCATTGGGCGAATCGCTCTGGAACTGAAATCAGAATGCTCACTGACATTTCCCCTATCTGAAAGTCTGATAAACGCCGGAAAAATGACTAAGTCCAAAAAAATAAAATTTTCAACTTTTTTCAATTTTACCCCCGTGGGATATATCTTCTACCCACACACATTTCGTACTCTCCTGGGGTACCCTCACACATATTATTCCCTCATTTAGTGGATATTTTCACAAAAAAGTGAAATTTTCCAAAATCCAGAAAATTGGCTGAAAACGACTAAATATCAAGGACTCATTGGGCGAATCGCTCTGGAACTGAAATCGGAACGCTCACTCACATTTCCCCTATCTGAAAGTCTGATAAACGCCGGAAAAATTACTAAGTCCAAAAAAAAATTTTTTTCAACTTTTTTCAATTTTATCCCCGTGGGATATATATTCTACCCACACACATTTGGAACTCTCCTGGGGTACCCTCATACATATTATTCCCTCATTTAGTGGATATTTTCACAAAAAAGTGAAATTTTCAAAAATCCTGAAAATTGGCTGAAAACGACTAAATTTCAAGGACTCATTGGGCGAATCGCTCTGGAACTGAAATCAGAATGCTCACTGACATTTCCCCTATCTGAAAGTCTGATAAACGCCGGTAAAATGACTAAGTCCAAAAAAAAATTTTTTTCAACTTTTTTCAATTTTACCCCCGTGAGATAAATATTCTACCCACACACATTTGGATCTCTCCTGGGGTACCCTCACACATATTATTCCCTCATTTAGTGGATATTTTCACAAAAAAAGTGAAATTTTCAAAAATCCAGAAAATTGGCTGAAAACGACTAAATATCAAGGACTCATTGGGCGAATATAAACGCCGGAAAAATGACTAAGTTCCCCAAAAAATTTTTTTCAACTTTTTTCAATTTTACCCCCGTGGTATATATATTCTACCCACACACATTTGGAACTCTCCTGGGGTACCCTCATACATATTATTCCCTCATTTAGTGGATATTTTCACAAAAAAGTGAAATTTTCAAAAATCCTGAAAATTGGCTGAAAACGACTAAATTTCAAGGACTCATTGGGCGAATCGCTCTGGAACTGAAATCAGAATGCTCACTGACATTTCCCCTATCTGAAAGTCTGATAAACGCCGGAAAAATGACTAAGTCCAAAAAAAATTTTTTTTCAACTTTTTTCAATTTTACCCCCGTGGGATAAATATTCTACCCACACACATTTGGAACTCTCCTGGGGTACCCTCACACATATTATTCCGTCATTTAGTGGATATTTTCACAAAAAAGTGAAATTTTCCAAAATCCAGAAAATTGGCTGAAAACGACTAAATATCAAGGACTCATTGGGCGAATCGCTCTGGAACTGAAATCGGAATGCTCACTGACATTTCCCCTATCTGAAAGTCTGATGAACGCCGGAAAAATTAGTAAGTCGAAAAAAAAATTTTTTTCAACTTTTTTCAATTTTATACTTGTGGGATATATATTCTACCCACACACATTTGGAACTCTCCTGGGGTACCCTCACACATATTATTCCCTCATTTAGTGGATATTTTCACAAAAAAGTGAAATTTTCAAAAATCCAGAAAATTGGCTGAAAACGACTAAATATCAAGGACTCATTGGGCGAATCGCTCTGGAACTGAAATCGGAACGCTCATTGACATTTCCCCTATCTGAAAGTCTGATAAACGCCGGAAAAATGACTAAGTTCCCCAAAAATTTTTTTTCAACTTTTTTCAATTTTACCCCCGTGGTATATATATTCTACCCACACACACTTGGAACTCTCCTGGGGTACCCTCACACATATTATTCCCTCATTTAGTGGATATTTTCACAAAAAAGTGAAATTTTCAAAAATCCAGAAAATTGGCTTAAAACGACTAAATATCAAGGACTCACTGGGCGAATCGCTCTGGAACTGAAATCGGAACGCTCACTCACATTTCCCCTATCTGAAAGTCTGATAAACGCCGGAAAAATGACTAAGTCCAAAAAAAAATTTTTTTCAACTTTTTTCAATTTTACCCCGTGGGATATATCTTCTACCCACACACATTTGGAACTCTCCTGGGGTACCCTCACACATATTATTCCGTCATTTAGTTAATATTTTCCCAAAAAAGTGAAATTTTCCAAAATCCAGAAAATTGGCTGAAAACGACTAAATATCAAGGACTCATTGGGCGAATCGCTCTGGAACTGAAATCTGAATGCTCACTGACATTTTCCCTATCTGAAAGTCTGATAAATGCCGGAAAAATGACTAAGTTCCCCAAAAAATTTTTTTCAACTTTTTTCAATCTTACCCCCGTGGTATATATATTCTACCCACACACATTTGGAACTCTCCTGGGGTACCCTCACACATATTATTCCCTCATTTAGTGGATATTTTCACAAAAAAGTGAAATTTTCCAAAATCCAGAAAATTGGCTGAAAACGACTAAATATCAAGGACTCATTGGGCGAATCGCTCTGGAACTGAAATCGGAATGCTCACTGACATTTCCCCTATATGAAAGTCTGATGAACGCCGGAAAAATTAGTAAGTCGAAAAAAAAAATGTTTTCAACTTTTTTCAATTTTATACTTGTGGGATATATATTCTACCCGCACACATTTGGAACTCTCCTGGGGTACCCTCACACATATTATTCCCTCATTTAGTGGATATTTTCACAAAAAAGTGAAATTTTCAAAAATCCAGAAAATTGGCTGAAAACGACTAAATATCAAGGACTCACTGGGCGAATCGCTCTGGAACTGAAATCGGAACGCTCACTCACATTTCCCCTATCTGAAAGTCTGATAAACGCCGGAAAAATGACTAAGTCCAAAAAAAAATTTTTTTCAACTTTTTTCAATTTTACCCCGTGGGATATATCTTCTACCCACACACATTTGGAACTCTCCTGGGGTACCCTCACACATATTATTCCGTCATTTAGTTAATATTTTCCCAAAAAAGTGAAATTTTCCAAAATCCAGAAAATTGGCTGAAAACGACTAAATATCAAGGACTCATTGGGCGAATCGCTCTGGAACTGAAATCTGAATGCTCACTGACATTTTCCCTATCTGAAAGTCTGATAAATGCCGGAAAAATGACTAAGTTCCCCAAAATTTTTTTTCAACTTTTTTCAATCTTACCCCCGTGGTATATATATTCTACCCACACACATTTGGAACTCTCCTGGGGTACCCTCACACATATTATTCCCTCATTTAGTGGATATTTTCACAAAAAAGTGAAATTTTCCAAAATCCAGAAAATTGGCTGAAAACGACTAAATATCAAGGACTCATTGGGCGAATCGCTCTGGAACTGAAATCGGAATGCTCACTGACATTTCCCCTATATGAAAGTCTGATGAACGCCGGAAAAATTAGTAAGTCGAAAAAAAAAATGTTTTCAACTTTTTTCAATTTTATACTTGTGGGATATATATTCTACCCGCACACATTTGGAACTCTCCTGGGGTACCCTCACACATATTATTCCCTCATTTAGTGGATATTTTCACAAAAAAGTGAAATTTTCAAAAATCCAGAAAATTGGCTGAAAACGACTAAATATCAAGGACTCACTGGGCGAATCGCTCTGGAACTGAAATCGGAACGCTCACTCACATTTCCCCTATCTGAAAGTCTGATAAACGCCGGAAAAATGACTAAGTCCAAAAAAAAATTTTTTTCAACTTTTTTCAATTTTACCCCGTGGGATATATCTTCTACCCACACACATTTGGAACTCTCCTGGGGTACCCTCACACATATTATTCCGTCATTTAGTTAATATTTTCCCAAAAAAGTGAAATTTTCCAAAATCCAGAAAGTTGGCTGAAAACGACTAAATATCAAGGACTCATTGGGCGAATCGCTCTGGAACTGAAATCTGAATGCTCACTGACATTTTCCCTATCTGAAAGTCTGATAAACGCCAGAAAAATGACTAAGTCCAAAAAAAATTTTTTTTCAACTTTTTTCAATTTTACCCCCATGGGATATATATTCTACCCACACACATTTGGAACTCTCCTGGGGTACCCTCACACATATTATTCTCTCATTTAGTGGATATTTTCACAAAAAAGTGACATTTTCAAAAATCAAGAAAATTGGCTGAAAACGACTAAATATCAAGGACTCATTGGGCGAATCGCTCTGGAACTGAAATCGGAACGCTCACTGACATTTCCCCTATCTGAAAGTCTGATAAACGCCGGAAAAATGACTAAGTTCCCAAAAAAATTTTTTTCAACTTTTTTCAATTTTACCCCCGTGGGATATATATTCTACCCACACACATTTGGAACTCTCCTGGGGTACCCTCACACATATTATTCCCTCATTTAGTGGATATTTTCACAAAAAAGTGAAATTTTCAAAAATCCAGAAAATTGGCTGAAAACGACTAAATTTCAAGGACTCATTGGGCGAATCGCTCTGGAACTGAAATCAGAATGCTCACTGACATTTCCCCTATCTGAAAGTCTGATAAACGCCGGAAAAATGACTAAGTCCAAAAAAAAATTTTTTTCAACTTTTTTCAATTTTACCCCCGTGGGATAAATATTCTACCCACACACATTTGGAACTCTCCTGGGGTACCCTCACACATATTATTCCCTCATTTAGTGGATATTTTCACAAAAAAGTGAAATTTTCAAAAATCCAGAAAATTGGCTGAAAACTACTAAATATCAAGGACTCATTGGGCGAATCACTCTGGAACTGAAATCTGAACGCTCACTGACATTTCCCCTATCTGAAAGTCTGATAAACGCTGGAAAAATGACTAAGTTCCCCCAAAAACTTTTTTCAACTTTTTTCAATTTTACCCCCGTGGTATATATATTCTACCCACACACATTTGGAACTCTCCTGGGGTACCCTCATACATATTACTCCCTCATTTAGTGGATATTTTCACAAAAAAGTGAAATTTTCAAAAATCCTGAAAATTGGCTGAAAACGACTAAATTTCAAGGACTCATTGGGCGAATCGCTCTGGAACTGAAATCAGAATGCTCACTGACATTTCCCCTATCTGAAAGTCTGATAAACGCCGGAAAAATGACTAAGTCCAAAAAAAAATTTTTTTCAACTTTTTTCAATTTTACCCCCGTGGGATAAATATTCTACCCACACACATTTGGAACTCTCCTGGGGTACCCTCACACATATTATTCCGTCATTTAGTGGATATTTTCACAAAAAAGTGAAATTTTCCAAAATCCAGAAAATTGGCTGAAAACGACTAAATATCAAGGACTCATTGGGCGAATCGCTCTGGAACTGAAATCGGAATGCTCACTGACATTTCCCCTATATGAAAGTCTGATGAACGCCGGAAAAATTAGTAAGTCGAAAAAAAAAATGTTTTCAACTTTTTTCAATTTTATACTTGTGGGATATATATTCTACCCACACACATTTGGAACTCTCCTGGGGTACCCTCACACATATTATTCCCTCATTTAGTAGATATTTTCACAAAAAAGTGAAATTTTCAAAAATCCAGAAAATTGGCTGAAAACGACTAAATATCAAGGACTCACTGGGCGAATCGCTCTGGAACTGAAATCGGAACGCTCACTCACATTTCCCCTATCTGAAAGTCTGATAAACGCCGGAAAAATGACTAAGTCCAAAAAAAAATTTTTTTCAACTTTTTTCAATTTTACCCCGTGGGATATATCTTCTACCCACACACATTTGGAACTCTCCTGGGGTACCCTCACACATATTATTCCGTCATTTAGTTAATATTTTCCCAAAAAAGTGAAATTTTCCAAAATCCAGAAAATTGGCTGAAAACGACTAAATATCAAGGACTCATTGGGCGAATCGCTCTGGAACTGAAATCTGAATGCTCACTGACATTTTCCCTATCTGAAAGTCTGATAAACGCCAGAAAAATGACTAAGTCCAAAAAAAATTTTTTTTCAACTTTTTTCAATTTTACCCCCATGGGATATATATTCTACCCACACACATTTGGAACTCTCCTGGGGTACCCTCACACATATTATTCTCTCATTTAGTGGATATTTTCACAAAAAAGTGACATTTTCAAAAATCAAGAAAATTGGCTGAAAACGACTAAATATCAAGGACTCATTGGGCGAATGGCTCTGGAACTGAAATCGGAACGCTCACTGACATTTCCCCTATCTGAAAGTCTGATAAACGCCGGAAAAATGACTAAGTTCCCAAAAAATTTTTTTTCAACTTTTTTCAATTTTACCCCCATGGGATATATATTCTACCCACACACATTTGGAACTCTCCTGGGGTACCCTCACACATATTATTCTCTCATTTAGTGGATATTTTCACAAAAAAGTGACATTTTCAAAAATCAAGAAAAATGGCTGAAAACGACTAAATATCAAGGACTCATTGGGCGAATCGCTCTGGAACTGAAATCGGAACGCTCACTGACATTTCCCCTATCTGAAAGTGTGATAAACGCCGGAAAAATTACTAAGTCCAAAAAAAATTTTTTTTCAACTTTTTTCAATTTTACCCCCGTGGGATATATATTCTACCCACACACATTTGGAACTCTCCTGGGGTACCCTCACACATATTATTCTCTCATTTAGTGGATATTTTCACCAAAAAGTGAAATTTTCAAAAATCCAGAAAATTGGCTGAAAACGACTAAATATCAAGGACTCATTGGGCAAATCACTCTGGAACTGAAATCTGAACGCTCACTGACATTTCCCCTATCTGAAAGTCTGATAAATGCCGGAAAAATGACTAAGTTCCCAAAAAAATTTTTTTCAACTTTTTTCAATTTTACCCCCGTGGTATATATATTCTACCCACACACATTTGGAACTCTCCTGGGGTACCCTCATACATATTATTCCCTCATTTAGTGGATATTTTCACAAAAAAGTGAAATTTTCCAAAATCCAGAAAATTGGCTGAAAACGACTAAATATCAAGGACTCATTGGGCGAATCGCTCTGGAACTGAAATCGGAATGCTCACTGACATTTCCCCTATCTGAAAGTATGATGAACGCCGGAAAAATTAGTAAGTCGAAAAAAAAATTTTTTTCAACTTTTTTCAATTTTATACTTGTGGGATATATATTCTACCCACACACATTTGGAACTCTCCTGGGGTACCCTCACACATATTATTCCCTCATTTAGTGGATATTTTCACAAAAAAGTGAAATTTTCAAAAATCCTGAAAATTGGCTGAAAACGACTAAATTTCAAGGACTCATTGTGTGAATCGCTCTGGAACTGAAATCAGAATGCTCACTGACATATCCCCTATCTGAAAGTCTGATAAACGCCGGAAAAATGACTAAGTCCAAAAAAAAATTTTTTTCAACTTTTTTCAATTTTACCCCCGTGGGATAAATATTCTAACCACACACATTTGGAACTCTCCTGGGGTACCCTCACACATATTATTCCCTCATTTAGTGGATATTTTCACAAAAAAGTGAAATTTTCAAAAATCCAGAAAATTGGCTGAAAACGACTAAATATTAAGGACTCATTGGGCGAATCGCTCTGGAACTGAAATCGGAACGCTCACTGAAATTTCCCCTATCTGAAAGTGTGATAAACGCCGGAAAAATGACTAAGTTCCCAAAACATTTTTTTTCAACTTTTTTTCAATTTTACCCCCGTGGGATATATATTCTACCCACACACATTTGGAACTCTCCTGGGGTACCCTCACACATATTATTCCCTCATTTAGTGGATATTTTCACCAAAAAGTGAAATTTTAAAAAAATCCAGAAAATTGGCTGAAAACGACTAAATATCAAGGACTCATTGAGCGAATCGCTCTAGAACTGAAATCGGAATGCTCACTGACATTTCCCCTATCTGAAAGTATGATGAACGCCGGAAAAATTAGTAAGTCGAAAAAAAAATTTTTTTCAACTTTTTTCAATTTTATACTTGTGGGATATATATTCTACCCACACACATTTGGAACTCTCCTGGGGTACCCTCACACATATTATTCCCTCATTTAGTGGATATTTTCACAAAAAAGTGAAATTTTCAAAAATCCTGAAAATTGGCTGAAAACGACTAAATTTCAAGGACTCATTGGGCGAATCGCTCTGGAACTGAAATCAGAATGCTCACTGACATTTCCCCTATCTGAAAGTCTGATAAACGCCGGAAAAATGACTAAGTCCCCAAAAAAAAATTTTTTTAAACTTTTTTCAATTTTACCCCGTGGGATAAATATTCTACCCACACACATTTGGAACTCTCCTGGGGTACCCTCACACATATTATTCCCTCATTTAGTGGATATTTTCACAAAAAAGTGAAATTTTTAAAAATCCAGAAAATTGGCTGAAAACGACTAAATATCAAGGACTCATTGGGCGAATCGCTCTGGAACTGAAATCTGAACGCTCACTGACATTTTCCCTATCTGAAAGTCTGATAAACGCCAGAAAAATGACTAAGTCCAAAAAAAATTTTTTTTCAACTTTTTTCAATTCTACCCCCGTGGGATATATATTCTACCCACACACATTTGGAACTCTCCTGGGGTACTCTCACACATATTATTCTCTCATTTAGTGGATATTTTCACCAAAAAGTGAAATTTTCAAAAATCCAGAAAATTGGCTGAAAACGACTAAATATCAAGGACTCATTGGGCGAATCACTCTGGAACTGAAATCTGAACGCTCACTGACATTTCCCCTATCTGAAAGTCTGATAAATGCCGGAAAAATGACTAAGTTCCCAAAAAAATTTTTTTCAACTTTTTTCAATTTTACCCCCGTGGTATATATATTCTACCCACACACATTTGGAACTCTCCTGGGGTACCCTCATACATATTATTCCCTCATTTAGTGGATATTTTCACAAAAAAGTGAAATTTTCCAAAATCCAGAAAATTGGCTGAAAACGACTAAATATCAAGGACTCATTGGGCGAATGGCTCTGGAACTGAAATCGGAATGCTCACTGACATTTCCCCTATCTGAAAGTATGATGAACGCCGGAAAAATTAGTAAGTCGAAAAAAAAATTTTTTTCAACTTTTTTCAATTTTATACTTGTGGGATATATATTCTACCCACACACATTTGGAACTCTCCTGGGGTACCCTCACACATATTATTCCCTCATTTAGTGGATATTTTCACAAAAAAGTGACATTTTCAAAAATCAAGAAAATTGTCTGAAAACGACTAAATATCAAGGACTCATTGGGCGAATCGCTTTGGAACTGAAATCGGAATGCTCACTGACATTTCCCCTATCTGAAAGTCTGGTGAACGCCGGAAAAATTACTAAGTCCAAAAAAAATTTTTTTTCAACTTTTTTCAATTTTATCCTCGTGGGATATATATTCTACCCACAGACAATTGGAACACTCCCGGGGTTCCCTCACACATATTATTCCCTCATTTAGTGGATACTTTCACAAAAAAGTGAAATTTTCAAAAATCCAGAAAATTGGCTGAAAACGAATAAATATCAAGGACTCATTGGGCGAATCGCTCTGGAACTGAAATCGGAACGCTCACTGACATTTCCCCTATCTGAAAGTCTGATAAACGCCGGAAAAATGACTAAGTTCCCAAAAAAATTTTTTTCAACTTTTTTCAATTTTACCCCCGTGGGATATATATTCTACCCACACACATTTGGAACTCTCCTGGGGTACCCTCACACATATTATTCCCTCATTTAGTGGATATTTTCGCAAAAAAGTGAAATTTTTAAAAATCCAGAAAATTGGCTGAAAACGACTAAATATCAAGGACGCATTGGGCGAATCGCTCTGGAACGGAAATCTGAAGCTCACTGACATTTTCCCTATCTGAAAGTCTGATAAACGACGGAAAAATGACTAAGTCCCATAAAAAATTTTTTTCAACTTTTTTCAATTTTACCCCCGTGGGATATATATTCTACTCACACACATTTGGAACTCTCCTTGGGTACCCTCACACATATTATTCTCTCATTTAGTGGATATTTTCACAAAAAAGTGAAATTTTCAAAAATCCAGAAAATTGGCTGAAAACGACTAAATATCAAGGACTCATTGGGCGAATCGCTCTGGAACTGAAATCGGAACGCTCACTGACATTTCCCCTTTCTGAAAGTCTGATAAACGCCGGAAAAATGACTAAGTTCCCAAAAAAATTTTTTTCAACTTTTTTCAATTTTACCCCCGTGGGATATATATTCTACCCACAAACATTTGGAACTCTCCTGGGGTACCCTCACACATATTATTCCCTCATTTAGTGGATATATTCACAAAAAAGTGAAATTTTCAAAAATCCAGAAAATTGGCTGAAAACTACTAAATATCAAGGATTCATTGTGCGAATCGCTCTGGAACTGAAATCGGAATGCTCACTGACAATTCCCCTATCTGAAAGTCAGATAAACGCCGGAAAAATGACTAAGTCCCCAAAAAATTTTTTTTCAACTTTTTTCAATTTTACCCCCGTGGGATATATATTCTACCCACACACATTTGGAACTCTCCTGGGGTACCCTCATACATATTATTCTGTCATTTAGTGGATATATTCACAAAAAAGTGAAATTTTCCAAAATCCAGAAAATTGGCTGAAAACGACTAAATGTCAAGGACTCATTGGGCGAATCGCTCTGGAACTGAAATCGGAATGCTCACTGACATTTCCCCTATCTGAAAGTCTGATAAACGGCAGAAAAATTACTAAGTCACAAAAAAATTTTTTTTTTTAATTTTTTCAATTTTATCCCCGTGGGATATATATTCTACCCACACACATTTGGAACTCTCCTGGGGTACCCTCACACATATTATTCTGTCATTTAGTGGATATTTTCACAAAAAAGTGAAATTTTCCAAAATCCAGAAAATTGGCTGAAAACGACTAAATGTCAAGGACTCATTGGGCGAATCGCTCTGGAACTGAAATCGGAATGCTCACTGACATTTCCCCTATCTGAAAGTCTGATAAACGGCAGAAAAATTACTAAGTCACAAAAAAATTTTTTTTTTTAATTTTTTCAATTTTATCCCCGTGGGATATATATTCTACCACACACCTTTGGAACTCTCCTGGTGTTCCCTCATACATATTATTCCCTCATTTAGTGGATATTTTCACAAAAAAGTGAAATTTTCAAAAATCCAGAAAATTGGCTGAAAACGACTAAATATCAAGGACTCATTGGGCGAATCGCTCTGGAGCTGAAATCGGAATGCTCACTGACATTTCCCCTATCTGAAAGTCTGATGAACGCCGGAAAATGACTAAGTTCCCAAAAAAATTTTTTTCAACTTTTTTCAATTTTACCCCCGTGGGATATATATTCTACCCACACACATTTGGAACTCTCCTGGGGTACCCTCACACATATTATTCCCTCATTTAGTGGATATTTTCACAAAAAAGTGAAATTTTCAAAAATCCAGAAAATTGGCTGAAAACGACTAAATATCAAGGACTCATTGGGCGAATCGCTCTGGAACTGAAATCGGAACGCTCACTGACATTTCCCCTTTCTGAAAGTCTGATAAACGGCGGAAAAATGACTAAGTTCCCAAAAAAAATTTTTTCAACTTTTTTCAATTTTACCCCCGTGGGATATATATTCTACCCACACACATTTGGAACTCTCCTGGGGTACCCTCACACATATTATTCCCTCATTTAGTGGATATTTTCACAAAAAAGTGAAATTTTCAAAAATCCAGAAAATTGGCTGAAAACTACTAAATATCAAGGACTCATTGGGCGAATCGCTCTGGAACTGAAATCGGAACGCTCACTCACATTTCCCCTATCTGAAAGTATGATAAACGCCGGAAAAATGACTAAGTCCAAAAAAAAATTTTTTTCAACTTTTTTCAATTTTACCCCGTGGGATATATCTTCTACCCAAACACATTTGGAACTCTCCTGGGGTACCCTCACACATATTATTCCCTCATTTAGTGGATATTTTCACAAAAAAGTGAAATTTTCCAAAATCCAGAAAATTGGCTGAAAACGACTAAATATCAAAGACTCATTGGGCGAATCGCTCTGGAACTGAAATCGGAACGCTCACTCACATTTCCCCTATCTGAAAGTCTGATAAACGCCGGAAAAATGACTAAGTCCCCAAAAGAAAAATTTTTCAACTTTTTTCAATTTTATCCCCGTGGGACATATATTCTACCCACACACAATTGGAACTCTCCTGGGGTACCCTCACACATATTATTCCCTCATTTAGTGGATATTTTCACAAAAAGTGAAATTTTCAAAAATCCAGAAAATTGGCTGAAAACGACTAAATATCAAGGACTCATTGTGCGAATCGCTCTGGAACTGAAATCGGAACGCTCACTGACATTTCCCCTATCTGAAAGTCTGATAAACGCCGGAAAAATGACTAAGTCCCAAAAAAAATTTTTTCAACTTTTTTCAATTTTACCCCCGTGGGATATATATTCTACCCACACACATTTGGAACTCTCCTGGGGTACCCTCACACATATTATTCCCTCATTTAGTGGATATTTTCGCAAAAAAGTGAAATTTTTAAAAATCCAGAAAATTGGCTGAAAATGACTAAATATCAAGGACTCATTGGGTGAATCGCTCTGGAATTGAAATCGGAATGCTCACTGACATTTCCCCTATCTGAAAGTCTGATAAACGCCGGAAAAATGACTAAGTCCCCAAAAAAATTTTTTTCAACTTTTTTCAATTTTACCCCCGTGGGATATATATTCTACCCACACACATTTGGAACTCTCCTGGGGTACCCTCATACATATTATTCCCTCATTTAGTGGATATTTTCACAAAAAAGTGAAATTTTTAAAAATCCAGAAAATTGGCTGAAAACGACTAAATATCAAGGACTCATTGGGCGAATCGCTCTGGAACTGAAATCTGAACGCTCACTGACATTTCCCCTATCTGAAAGTCTGATAAACGTCGGAAAAATGACTAAGTTCCCAAAAAAATTTTTTTCAACTTTTTTCAATTTTACCCCCGTGGGATATATATTCTACCCACACACATTTGGAACTCTCCTGGGGTACCCTCACACATATTATTCCCTCATTTAGTGGATATTTTCACAAAAAAGTGAAATTTTCCAAAATCCAGAAAATTGGCTGAAAACGACTAAATATCAAGGACTCATTGGGCGAATCGTTCTGGAACTGAAATCGGAAAGCTCACTCACAATTCCCCTATCTGAAAGTCTGATAAACAACGGAAAAATGACTAAGTCTCAAAAAAAAAATTTTTAAACTTTTTTCAATTTTACCCCTGTGGGATATATATTCTACCCACACACATTTGGAACTCTCCTGGGGTACCCTCACACATATTATTCCCTCATTTAATGGATATTTTCACAAAAAAGTGAAATTTTCAAAAATCCGGAAAATTGGCCGAAAACGACTAAATATCAAGGACTCATTGTGCGAATCGCTCTGGAACTGAAATCGGAATGCTCACTGACATTTCCCCTATCTGAAAGTCTGATGAACGCCGGAAAAATTACTAAGTCCAAAAAAAATTTTTTTTCAACTTTTTTCAATTTTATCCTCGTGTGATATATATTCTACCCACACACAATTGGAACACTCCCGGGGTTCCCTCACACATATTATTCCCTCATTTAGTGGATATTTTCACAAAAAAGTGAAATTTTCAAAAATCCAGAAAATTGGCTGAAAACGACTAAATATCAAGGACTCATTGGGCGAATCGCTCTGGAACTGAAATCGGAACGCTCACTGACATTTCCCCTATCTGAAAGTCTGATAAACGCCGGAAAAATGACTAAGTTCCCAAAAAAATTTTTTTCAACTTTTTTCAATTTTACCCCCGTGGGATATATATTCTACCCACACACATTTGGAACTCTCCTCAGGTACCCTCACACATATTATTCCCTCATTTAGTGGATATTTTCACAAAAAAGTGAAATTTTCAAAAATCCAGAAAATTGGCTGAAAACGACTAAATATCAAGGACTCATTGGGCGAATCGCTCTGGAACTGAAATCGGAACGCTCACTGACATTTCCCCTTTCTGAAAGTCTGATAAACGGCGGAAAAATGACTAAGTTCCCAAAAAAATTTTTTTCAACTTTTTTCAATTTTACCCCGTGGGATATATCTTCTACCCACACACATTTGGAACTCTCCTGGGGTACCCTCACACATATTATTCCGTCATTTAGTGGATATTTTCCCAAAAAAGTGAAATTTTCCAAAATCCAGAAAATTGGCTGAAAACGACTAAATATCAAGGACTCATTGGGCGAATCGCTCTGGAACTGATATCGGAATGCTCACTGACATTTCCCCTATCTGAAAGTCTGATGAACGCCGGAAAAATTAGTAAGTCGAAAAAAAAAAATTTTTCAACTTTTTTCAATTTTATACCCGTGGGATATATATTCTACCCACACACATTTGGAACTCTCCTGGGGTACCCTCACACATATTATTCCCTCATTTAGTGGATATTTTCACAAAAAAGTGAAATTTTCAAAAATCCAGAAAATTGGCTGAAAATGACTAAATATCAAGGACTCATTGGGCGAATCGCTCTGGAACTGAAATCTGAACGCTCACTGACATTTTCCCTATCTGAAAGTCTGATAAACGCCGGAAAAATTAATAAGTCCCAAAAAAATTTTTTTTCAACTTTTTTCAATTTTACCCCCGTGGGATATATCTTCTACCCACACACATTTGGAACTCTCCTGGGGTACCTTCACACATATTATTCCCTCATTTAATGGATATTTTCACAAAAAAGTGAAATTTTCAAAAATCCGGAAAATTGGCCGAAAACGACTAAATATCAAGGACTCATTGGGCGAATCGCTCTGGAACTGAAATCGGAATGCTCACTGACATTTCCCCTATCTGAAAGTCTGATAAACGCCAGAAAAATTACTAAGTCAAAAAAAAATTTTTTTTTTAAATTTTTTCAATTTTATCCCCTTGGGATATATATTCTACCACACACATTTGGAACTCTCCTGGGGTTCCCTCACACATATTATTCCCTCATTTCGTGGATATTTTCACAAAAAAGTGAAATTTTCAATAATCCAGAAAATTGGCTGAAAACTACTAAATATCAAGGATTCATTGGGCGAATCGCTCTGGAACTGAAATCGGAACGCTCACTGACAATTCCCCTATCTGAAAGTCTGATAAACAACGGAAAAATGACTAAGTCCCATAAAAAAAATTTTTCAACTTTTTTCAATTTTACCCCCGTGGGATATATCTTCTACCCACACACATTTGGAACTCTCCTGGGGTACCTTCACACATATTATTCCCTCATTTAATGGATATTTTCACAAAAAAGTGAAATTTTCAAAAATCCGGAAAATTGGCCGAAAACGACTAAATATCAAGGACTCATTGGGCGAATCGCTCTGGAACTGAAATCGGAATGCTCACTGACATTTCCCCTATCTGAAAGTCTGATAAACGCCAGAAAAATTACTAAGTCAAAAAAAAATTTTTTTTTAAAATTTTTTCAATTTTATCCCCTTGGGATATATATTCTACCACACACATTTGGAACTCTCCTGGGGTTCCCTCACACATATTATTCCCTCATTTCGTGGATATTTTCACAAAAAAGTGAAATTTTCAATAATCCAGAAAATTGGCTGAAAACTACTAAATATCAAGGATTCATTGGGCGAATCGCTCTGGAACTGAAATCGGAACGCTCACTGACAATTCCCCTATCTGAAAGTCTGATAAACAACGGAAAAATGACTAAGTCCCATAAAAAAAATTTTTCAACTTTTTTCAATTTTACCCCCGTGGGATATATATTCTACCCACACACATTTGGAACTCTCCTTGGGTACCCTCACACATATTATTCTCTCATTTAGTGGATATTTTCACAAAAAAGTGAAATGTTCAAAAATCCAGAAAATTTACTGAAAACGACTAAATATCAAGGACTCATTGTGCGAATCGCTCTGGAACTGAAATCGGAACGCTCACTGACATTTCCCCTATCTGAAAGTCTGATAAACGCCGGAAAAATGACTAAGTCCCCAAAAAAATTTTTTTCAACTTTTTTCAATTTTACCCCCGTGGGATATATATTCTACCCACACACATTTGGAACTCTCCTGGGGTACCCTCATACATATTATTCCCTCATTTAGTGGATATTTTCACAAAAAAGTGAAATTTTCAAAAATCCAGAAAATTGGCTGAAAACGACTAAATATCAAGGACTCATTGGGCGAATCGCTCTGGAACTGAAATCGGAATGCTCACTCACATTTCCCCTATCTGAAAGTCTGATAAACGCCGGAAAAATGACTAAGTCCAAAAAAAATTTTTTTTCAACTTTTTTCAATTTTACCCCGTGGGATATATCTTCTACCCAAACACATTTGGAACTCTCCTGGGGTACCCTCACACATATTATTCCCTCATTTAGTGGATATTTTCACAAAAAAGTGAAATTTTCCAAAATCCAGAAAATTGGCTGAAAACGACTAAATATCAAGGACTCATTGGGCGAATCGCTCTGGAACTGAAATCGGAATGCTCACTCACATTTCCCCTATCTGAAAGTCTGATAAACGCCAGAAAAATTACTAAGTCAAAAAAAAATTTTTTTTTAAAATTTTTTCAATTTTATCCCCTTGGGATATATATTCTACCACACACATTTGGAACTCTCCTGGGGTTCCCTCACACATATTATTCCCTCATTTCGTGGATATTTTCACAAAAAAGTGAAATTTTCAATAATCCAGAAAATTGGCTGAAAACTACTAAATATCAAGGATTCATTGGGCGAATCGCTCTGGAACTGAAATCGGAACGCTCACTGACAATTCCCCTATCTGAAAGTCTGATAAACAACGGAAAAATGACTAAGTCCCATAAAAAAAATTTTTCAACTTTTTTCAATTTTACCCCCGTGGGATATATATTCTACCCACACACATTTGGAACTCTCCTTGGGTACCCTCACACATATTATTCTCTCATTTAGTGGATATTTTCACAAAAAAGTGAAATGTTCAAAAATCCAGAAAATTTACTGAAAACGACTAAATATCAAGGACTCATTGTGCGAATCGCTCTGGAACTGAAATCGGAACGCTCACTGACATTTCCCCTATCTGAAAGTCTGATAAACGCCGGAAAAATGACTAAGTCCCCAAAAAAATTTTTTTCAACTTTTTTCAATTTTACCCCCGTGGGATATATATTCTACCCACACACATTTGGAACTCTCCTGGGGTACCCTCATACATATTATTCCCTCATTTAGTGGATATTTTCACAAAAAAGTGAAATTTTCAAAAATCCAGAAAATTGGCTGAAAACGACTAAATATCAAGGACTCATTGGGCGAATCGCTCTGGAACTGAAATCGGAATGCTCACTCACATTTCCCCTATCTGAAAGTCTGATAAACGCCGGAAAAATGACTAAGTCCAAAAAAAATTTTTTTTCAACTTTTTTCAATTTTACCCCGTGGGATATATCTTCTACCCAAACACATTTGGAACTCTCCTGGGGTACCCTCACACATATTATTCCCTCATTTAGTGGATATTTTCACAAAAAAGTGAAATTTTCCAAAATCCAGAAAATTGGCTGAAAACGACTAAATATCAAGGACTCATTGGGCGAATCGCTCTGGAACTGAAATCGGAATGCTCACTCACATTTCCCCTATCTGAAAGTCTGATAAACGCCGGAAAAATGACTAAGTCCCCAAAAGAAAAATTTTTCAACTTTTTTCAATTTTACCCCCGTGGGACATATATTCTACCCACACACAATTGGAACTCTCCTGGGGTACCCTCACACATATTATTCCCTCATTTAGTGGATATTTTCACAAAAAGTGAAATTTTCAAAAATCCAGAAAATTGGCTGAAAACGACTAAATATCAAGGACTCATTGTGCGAATCGCTCTGGAACTGAAATCGGAAGGCTCACTGACATTTCCCCTATCTGAAAGTCTGATAAACGCCGGAAAAATGACTAAGTCCCCAAAAAAATTTTTTTCAACTTTTTTCAATTTTACCCCCGTGGGATATATATTCTACCCACACACATTTGGAACTCTCCTGGGGTACCCTCATACATATTATTCCCTCATTTAGTGGATATTTTCACAAAAAAGTGAAATTTTCAAAAATCCTGAAAATTGGCTGAAAACGACTAAATATCAAGGACTCATTGGTCGAATCACTCTGGAACTGAAATCGGAACGCTCACTGACAATTCCCCTATCTGAAAGTCTGATAAACGACGGAAAAATGACTAAGTCCCCAAAAAAATTTTTTTCAACTTTTTTCAATTCTACCCCCGTGGGATATATATTCTACCCACACACATTTGGAACTCTCCTTGGGTACCCTCACACATATTATTCTCTCATTTAGTGGATATTTTCCCAAAAAAGTGAAATTTTCAAAAATCCAGAAAATTGGCTGAAAACGACTAAATATCAAGGACTCATTGGGCGAATCGCTCTGGAACTGAAATCGGAATGCTCACTCACATTTCCCCTATCTGAAAGTCTGATAAACGCCGGAAAAATGACTAAGTCCCCAAAAAAAATTTTTTCAACTTTTTTTAATTTTACCCCCGTGGGATATATATTCTACCCACACACATTTGGAACTCTCCTGGGGTACCCTCATACATTTTATTCCCTCATTTAGTGGATATTTTCACAAAAAAGTGAAATTTTCAAAAATCCAGAAAATTGGCTGAAAACGACTAAATATCAAGGACTCATTGGGCGAATCGCTCTGGAACTGAAATCGGAATGCTCACTCACATTTCCCCTATCTGAAAGTCTGATAAACGCCGGAAAAATGACTAAGTCCAAAAAAAATTTTTTTTCAACTTTTTTCAATTTTACCCCGTGGGATATATCTTCTACCCACACACATTTGGAACTCTCCTGGGGTACCCTCACACATATTATTCCCTCATTTAGTGGATATTTTCACAAAAAAGTGAAATTTTCAAAAATCCAGAAAATTGGCTGAAAACGACTAAATATCAAGGACTCATTGGGCGAATCGCTCTGGAACTGAAATCGGAACGCTCACTCACATTTCCCCTATCTGAAAGTCTGATAAACGCCGGAAAAATGACTAAGACCCCAAAAGAAAAATTTTTCAACTTTTTTCAATTTTACCCCCGTGGGACATATATTCTACCCACACACATTTGGAACTCTCCTGGGGTACCCTCACACATATTATTCCCTCATTTAGTGGATATTTTCACAAAAAGTGAAATTTTCAAAAATCCAGAAAATTGGCTGAAAACGAGTAAATATCAAGGACTCATTGTGCGAATCGCTCTGGAACTGAAATCGGAACGCTCACTGACATTTCCCCTATCTGAAAGTCTGATAAACGCCGGAAAAATGACTAAGTCCCAAAAAAATTTTTTTCAACTTTTTTCAATTTTACCCCCGTGGGATATATATTCTACCCACACACATTTGGAACTCTCCTGTGGTACCCTCACACATATTATTCCCTCATTTACTGGATATTTTCGCAAAAAAGTGAAATTTTTAAAAATCCAGAAAATTGGCTGAAAATGACTAAATATCAAGGACTCATTGGGAGAATCGCTCTGGAACTGAAATCGGAATGCTCACTGACATTTCCCCTATCTGAAAGTCTGATAAACGCCGGAAAAATGACTAAGTCCCCAAAAAAATTTTTTTCAACTTTTTTCAATTTTACCCCCGTGGGATATATATTCTACCCACACATATTTGGAACTCTCCTGGGGTACCCTCATACATATTATTCCCTCATTTAGTGGATATTTTCACAAAAAAGTGAAATTTTCAAAAATCCTGAAAATTGGCTTAAAACGACTAAATATCAAGGACTCATTGGTCGAATCACTCTGGAACTGAAATCGGAACGCTCACTGACAATTCCCCTATCTGAAAGTCTGATAAACGACGGAAAAATGACTAAGTCCCCAAAAAAATTTTTTTCAACTTTTTTCAATTCTACCCCCGTGGGATATATATTCTACCCACACACATTTGGAACTCTCCTTGGGTACCCTCACACATATTATTCTCTCATTTAGTGGATATTTTCCCAAAAAAGTGAAATTTTCAAAAATCCAGAAAATTGGCTGAAAACGACTAAATATCAAGGACTCATTGGGCGAATCGCTCTGGAACTGAAATCGGAATGCTCACTGACATTTCCCCTATCTGAAAGTCTGATAAACGCCGGAAAAATGACTAAGTCCAAAAAAAATTTTTTTTCAACTTTTTTCAATTTTACCCCGTGGGATATATCTTCTACCCAAACACATTTGGAACTCTCCTGGGGTACCCTCACACATATTATTCCCTCATTTAGTGGATATTTTCACAAAAAAGTGAAATTTTCCAAAATCCAGAAAATTGGCTGAAAACGACTAAATATCAAGGACTCATTGGGCGAATCGCTCTGGAACTGAAATCGGAATGCTCACTCACATTTCCCCTATCTGAAAGTCTGATAAATGCCGGAAAAATGACTAAGTCCCCAAAAGAAAAATTTTTCAACTTTTTTCAATTTTACCCCCGTGGGACATATATTCTACCCACACACAATTGGAACTCTCCTGGGGTACCCTCACACATATTATTCCCTCATTTAGTGGATATTTTCACAAAAAGTGAAATTTTCAAAAATCCAGAAAATTGGCTGAAAACGACTAAATATCAAGGACTCATTGTGCGAATCGCTCTGGAACTGAAATCGGAACGCTCACTGACATTTCCCCTATCTGAAAGTCTGATAAACGCCGGAAAAATGACTAAGTCCCCAAAAAAATTTTTTTCAACTTTTTTCAATTTTACCCCCGTGGGATATATATTCTACCCACACACATTTGGAACTCTCCTGGGGTACCCTCATACATATTATTCCCTCATTTAGTGGATATTTTCACAAAAAAGTGAAATTTTCAAAAATCCTGAAAATTGGCTGAAAACGACTAAATATCAAGGACTCATTGGTCGAATCACTCTGGAACTGAAATCGGAACGCTCACTGACAATTCCCCTATCTGAAAGTCTGATAAACGACGGAAAAATGACTAAGTCCCCAAAAAAATTTTTTTCAACTTTTTTCAATTCTACCCCCGTGGGATATATATTCTACCCACACACATTTGGAACTCTCCTGTGGTACCCTCACACATATTATTCCCTCATTTACTGGATATTTTCGCAAAAAAGTGAAATTTTTAAAAATCCAGAAAATTGGCTGAAAACGACTAAATATCAAGGACTCATTCGGCGAATCGCTCTGGAACTGAAATCGGAATGCTCACTGACATTTCCCCTATCTGAAAGTCTGATAAACGCCGGAAAAATGACTAAGTCCCCAAAAAAATTTTTTTCAACTTTTTTCAATTTTACCCCGTGGGATATATATTCTACCCACACATATTTGGAACTCTCCTGGGGTACCCTCATACATATTATTCCCTCATTTAGTGGATATTTTCACAAAAAAGTGAAATTTTCAAAAATCCTGAAAATTGGCTTAAAACGACTAAATATCAAGGACTCATTGGTCGAATCACTCTGGAACTGAAATCGGAACGCTCACTGACAATTCCCCTATCTGAAAGTCTGATAAACGACGGAAAAATGACTAAGTCCCCAAAAAAATTTTTTTCAACTTTTTTCAATTCTACCCCCGTGGGATATATATTCTACCCACACACATTTGGAACTCTCCTTGGGTACCCTCACACATATTATTCTCTCATTTAGTGGATATTTTCCCAAAAAAGTGAAATTTTCAAAAATCCAGAAAATTGGCTGAAAACGACTAAATATCAAGGACTCATTGGGCGAATCGCTCTGGAACTGAAATCGGAATGCTCACTGACATTTCCCCTATCTGAAAGTCTGATAAATGCCGGAAAAATGACTAAGTCCCCAAAAGAAAAATTTTTCAACTTTTTTCAATTTTACCCCCGTGGGACATATATTCTACCCACACACAATTGGAACTCTCCTGGGGTACCCTCACACATATTATTCCCTCATTTAGTGGATATTTTCACAAAAAGTGAAATTTTCAAAAATCCAGAAAATTGGCTGAAAACGACTAAATATCAAGGACTCATTGTGCGAATCGCTCTGGAACTGAAATCGGAACGCTCACTGACATTTCCCCTATCTGAAAGTCTGATAAACGCCGGAAAAATGACTAAGTCCCCAAAAAAATTTTTTTCAACTTTTTTCAATTTTACCCCCGTGGGATATATATTCTACCCACACACATTTGGAACTCTCCTGGGGTACCCTCATACATATTATTCCCTCATTTAGTGGATATTTTCACAAAAAAGTGAAATTTTCAAAAATCCTGAAAATTGGCTGAAAACGACTAAATATCAAGGACTCATTGGTCGAATCACTCTGGAACTGAAATCGGAACGCTCACTGACAATTCCCCTATCTGAAAGTCTGATAAACGACGGAAAAATGACTAAGTCCCCAAAAAAATTTTTTTCAACTTTTTTCAATTCTACCCCCGTGGGATATATATTCTACCCACACACATTTGGAACTCTCCTTGGGTACCCTCACACATATTATTCTCTCATTTAGTGGATATTTTCCCAAAAAAGTGAAATTTTCAAAAATCCAGAAAATTGGCTGAAAACGACTAAATATCAAGGACTCATTGGGCGAATCGCTCTGGAACTGAAATCGGAATGCTCACTCACATTTCCCCTATCTGAAAGTCTGATAAACGCCGGAAAAATGACTAAGTCCCCAAAAAAAATTTTTTCAACTTTTTTTAATTTTACCCCCGTGGGATATATATTCTACCCACACACATTTGGAACTCTCCTGGGGTACCCTCATACATATTATTCCCTCATTTAGTGGATATTTTCACAAAAAAGTGAAATTTTCAAAAATCCAGAAAATTGGCTGAAAACGACTAAATATCAAGGACTCATTGGGCGAATCGCTCTGGAACTGAAATCGGAATGCTCACTCACATTTCCCCTATCTGAAAGTCTGATAAACGCCGGAAAAATGACTAAGTCCAAAAAAAATTTTTTTTCAACTTTTTTCAATTTTACCCCGTGGGATATATCTTCTACCCACACACATTTGGAACTCTCCTGGGGTACCCTCACACATATTATTCCCTCATTTAGTGGATATTTTCACAAAAAAGTGAAATTTTCAAAAATCCAGAAAATTGGCTGAAAACGACTAAATATCAAGGACTCATTGGGCGAATCGCTCTGGAACTGAAATCGGAACGCTCACTGACATTTCCCCGATCTGAAAGTCTGATAAACGCCGGAAAAATGACTAAGTCCCAAAAAAATTTTTTTCAACTTTTTTCAATTTTACCCCCGTGGGATATATATTCTACCCACACACATTTGGAACTCTCCTGTGGTACCCTCACACATATTATTCCCTCATTTACTGGATATTTTCGCAAAAAAGTGAAATTTTTAAAAATCCAGAAAATTGGCTGAAAATGACTAAATATCAAGGACTCATTGGGCGAATCGCTCTGGAACTGAAATCGGAATGCTCACTGACATTTCCCCTATCTGAAAGTCTGATAAACGCCGGAAAAATGACTAAGTCCCCAAAAAAATTTTTTTCAACTTTTTTCAATTTTACCCCCGTGGGATATATATTCTACCCACACATATTTGGAACTCTCCTGGGGTACCCTCATACATATTATTCCCTCATTTAGTGGATATTTTCACAAAAAAGTGAAATTTTCAAAAATCCTGAAAATTGGCTTAAAACGACTAAATATCAAGGACTCATTGGTCGAATCACTCTGGAACTGAAATCGGAACGCTCACTGACAATTCCCCTATCTGAAAGTCTGATAAACGACGGAAAAATGACTAAGTCCCCAAAAAAATTTTTTTCAACTTTTTTCAATTCTACCCCCGTGGGATATATATTCTACCCACACACATTTGGAACTCTCCTTGGGTACCCTCACACATATTATTCTCTCATTTAGTGGATATTTTCCCAAAAAAGTGAAATTTTCAAAAATCCAGAAAATTGGCTGAAAACGACTAAATATCAAGGACTCATTGGGCGAATCGCTCTGGAACTGAAATCGGAATGCTCACTGACATTTCCCCTATCTGAAAGTCTGATAAACGCCGGAAAAATGACTAAGTCAAAAAAAAATTTTTTTTCAACTTTTTTCAATTTTACCCCGTGGGATATATCTTCTACCCAAACACATTTGGAACTCTCCTGGGGTACCCTCACACATATTATTCCCTCATTTAGTGGATATTTTCACAAAAAAGTGAAATTTTCCAAAATCCAGAAAATTGGCTGAAAACGACTAAATATCAAGGACTCATTGGGCGAATCGCTCTGGAACTGAAATCGGAATGCTCACTCACATTTCCCCTATCTGAAAGTCTGATAAATGCCGGAAAAATGACTAAGTCCCCAAAAGAAAAATTTTTCAACTTTTTTCAATTTTACCCCCGTGGGACATATATTCTACCCACACACAATTGGAACTCTCCTGGGGTACCCTCACACATATTATTCCCTCATTTAGTGGATATTTTCACAAAAAGTGAAATTTTCAAAAATCCAGAAAATTGGCTGAAAACGACTAAATATCAAGGACTCATTGTGCGAATCGCTCTGGAACTGAAATCGGAACGCTCACTGACATTTCCCCTATCTGAAAGTCTGATAAACGCCGGAAAAATGACTAAGTCCCCAAAAAAATTTTTTTCAACTTTTTTCAATTTTACCCCCGTGGGATATATATTCTACCCACACACATTTGGAACTCTCCTGGGGTACCCTCATACATATTATTCCCTCATTTAGTGGATATTTTCACAAAAAAGTGAAATTTTCAAAAATCCTGAAAATTGGCTGAAAACGACTAAATATCAAGGACTCATTGGTCGAATCACTCTGGAACTGAAATCGGAACGCTCACTGACAATTCCCCTATCTGAAAGTCTGATAAACGACGGAAAAATGACTAAGTCCCCAAAAAAATTTTTTTCAACTTTTTTCAATTCTACCCCCGTGGGATATATATTCTACCCACACACATTTGGAACTCTCCTTGGGTACCCTCACACATATTATTCTCTCATTTAGTGGATATTTTCCCAAAAAAGTGAAATTTTCAAAAATCCAGAAAATTGGCTGAAAACGACTAAATATCAAGGACTCATTGGGCGAATCGCTCTGGAACTGAAATCGGAATGCTCACTGACATTTCCCCTATCTGAAAGTCTGATAAACGCCGGAAAAATGACTAAGTCCCCAAAAAAATTTTTTTCAACTTTTTTCAATTTTACCCCCGTGGGATATATATTCTACCCACACATATTTGGAACTCTCCTGGGGTACCCTCATACATATTATTCCCTCATTTAGTGGATATTTTCACAAAAAAGTGAAATTTTCAAAAATCCTGAAAATTGGCTTAAAACGACTAAATATCAAGGACTCATTGGTCGAATCACTCTGGAACTGAAATCGGAACGCTCACTGACAATTCCCCTATCTGAAAGTCTGATAAACGACGGAAAAATGACTAAGTCCCCAAAAAAATTTTTTTCAACTTTTTTCAATTCTACCCCCGTGGGATATATATTCTACCCACACACATTTGGAACTCTCCTTGGGTACCCTCACACATATTATTCTCTCATTTAGTGGATATTTTCCCAAAAAAGTGAAATTTTCAAAAATCCAGAAAATTGGCTGAAAACGACTAAATATCAAGGACTCATTGGGCGAATCGCTCTGGAACTGAAATCGGAATGCTCACTGACATTTCCCCTATCTGAAAGTCTGATAAACGCCGGAAAAATGACTAAGTCCAAAAAAAATTTTTTTTCAACTTTTTTCAATTTTACCCCGTGGGATATATCTTCTACCCAAACACATTTGGAACTCTCCTGGGGTACCCTCACACATATTATTCCCTCATTTAGTGGATATTTTCACAAAAAAGTGAAATTTTCCAAAATCCAGAAAATTGGCTGAAAACGACTAAATATCAAGGACTCATTGGGCGAATCGCTCTGGAACTGAAATCGGAATGCTCACTCACATTTCCCCTATCTGAAAGTCTGATAAATGCCGGAAAAATGACTAAGTCCCCAAAAGAAAAATTTTTCAACTTTTTTCAATTTTACCCCCGTGGGACATATATTCTACCCACACACAATTGGAACTCTCCTGGGGTACCCTCACACATATTATTCCCTCATTTAGTGGATATTTTCACAAAAAGTGAAATTTTCAAAAATCCAGAAAATTGGCTGAAAACGACTAAATATCAAGGACTCATTGTGCGAATCGCTCTGGAACTGAAATCGGAACGCTCACTGACATTTCCCCTATCTGAAAGTCTGATAAACGCCGGAAAAATGACTAAGTCCCCAAAAAAATTTTTTTCAACTTTTTTCAATTTTACCCCCGTGGGATATATATTCTACCCACACACATTTGGAACTCTCCTGGGGTACCCTCATACATATTATTCCCTCATTTAGTGGATATTTTCACAAAAAAGTGAAATTTTCAAAAATCCTGAAAATTGGCTGAAAACGACTAATTATCAAGGACTCATTGGTCGAATCACTCTGGAACTGAAATCGGAACGCTCACTGACAATTCCCCTATCTGAAAGTCTGATAAACGACGGAAAAATGACTAAGTCCCCAAAAAAATTTTTTTCAACTTTTTTCAATTCTACCCCCGTGGGATATATATTCTACCCACACACATTTGGAACTCTCCTTGGGTACCCTCACACATATTATTCTCTCATTTAGTGGATATTTTCCCAAAAAAGTGAAATTTTCAAAAATCCAGAAAATTGGCTGAAAACGACTAAATATCAAGGACTCATTGGGCGAATCGCTCTGGAACTGAAATCGGAATGCTCACTCACATTTCCCCTATCTGAAAGTCTGATAAACGCCGGAAAAATGACTAAGTCCCCAAAAAAATTTTTTTCAACTTTTTTCAATTTTACCCCCGTGGGATATATATACTACCCACACACATTTGGAACTCTCCTGGGGTACCCTCATACATATTATTCCCTCATTTAGTGGATATTTTCACAAAAAAGTGAAATTTTCGAAAAATCCAGAAAATTGGCTGAAAACGACTAAATATCAAGGACTCATTAGGCGAATCGCTCTGGAACTGAAATCGGAATGCTCACTCACATTTCCCCTATCTGAAAGTCTGATAAACGCCGGAAAAATGACTAAGTCCCCAAAAAAAATTTTTTCAACTTTTTTTAATTTTACCCCCGTGGGATATATATTCTACCCACACACATTTGGAACTCTCCTGGGGTACCCTCATACATATTATTCCCTCATTTAGTGGATATTTTCACAAAAAAGTGAAATTTTCAAAAATCCAGAAAATTGGCTGAAAACGACTAAATATCAAGGACTCATTGGGCGAATCGCTCTGGAACTGAAATCGGAATGCTCACTCACATTTCCCCTATCTGAAAGTCTGATAAACGCCGGAAAAATGACTAAGTCCAAAAAAAATTTTTTTTCAACTTTTTTCAATTTTACCCCGTGGGATATATCTTCTACCCAAACACTTTTGGAACTCTCCTGGGGTACCCACACACATATTATTCCCTCATTTAGTGGATATTTTCACAAAAAAGTGAAATTTTCCAAAATCCAGAAAATTGGCTGAAAACGACTAAATATCAAGGACTCATTGGGCGAATCGCTCTGGAACTGAAATCGGAACGCTCACTCACATTTCCCCTATCTGAAAGTCTGATAAACGCCGGAAAAATGACTAAGTCCCCAAAAGAAAAATTTTTCAACTTTTTTCAATTTTACCCCCGTGGGACATATATTCTACCCACACACAATTGGAACTCTCCTGGGGTACCCTCACACATATTATTCCCTCATTTAGTGGATATTTTCACAAAAAGTGAAATTTTCAAACATCCAGAAAATTGGCTGAAAACGACTAAATATCAAGGACTCATTGTGCGAATCGCTCTGGAACTGAAATCGGAACGCTCACTGACATTTCCCCTATCTGAAAGACTGATAAACGCCGGAAAAATGACTAAGTCCCAAAAAAATTTTTTTCAACTTTTTTCAATTTTACCCCCGTGGGATATATATTCTACCCACACACATTTGGAACTCTCCTGGGGTACCCTCACACATATTATTCCCTCATTTAGTGGATATTTTCACAAAAAAGTGAAATTTTTAAAAATCCAGAAAATTGGCTGAAAATGACTAAATATCAAGGACTCATTGGGCGAATCGCTCTGGAATTGAAATCGGAATGCTCACTGACATTTCCCCTATCTGAAAGTCTGATAAACGCCGGAAAAATGACTAAGTCCCCAAAAAAATTTTTTTCAACTTTTTTCAATTTTACCCCCGTGGGATATATATTCTACCCACACACATTTGGAACTCTCCTGGGGTACCCTCATACATATTATTCCCTCATTTAGTGAATATTTTCACAAAAAAGTGAAATTTTCAAAAATCCTGAAAATTGGCTGAAAACGACTAAATATCAAGGACTCATTGGTCGAATCACTCTGGAACTGAAATCGGAACGCTCACTGACAATTCCCCTATCTGAAAGTCTGATAAACGACGGAAAAATGACTAAGTCCCCAAAAAAAATTTTTTCAACTTTTTTCAATTCCACCCCCGTGGGATATATATTCTACCCACACACATTTGGAACTCTCCTTCGGTACCCTCACACATATTATTCTCTCATTTAGTGGATATTTTCCCAAAAAAGTGAAATTTTCAAAAATCCAGAAAATTGGCTGAAAACGACTAAATATCAAGGACTCATTGGGCGAATCGCTCTGGAACTGAAATCGGAATGCTCACTCACATTTCCCCTATCTGAAAGTCTGATAAACGCCGGAAAAATGACTAAGTCCCCAAAAAAAATTTTTTAAACTTTTTTTAATTTTACCCCCGTGGGATATATATTCTACCCACACACATTTGGAACTCTCCTGGGGTACCCTCATACATATTATTCCCTCATTTAGTGGATATTTTCACAAAAAAGTGAAATTTTCAAAAATCCAGAAAATTGGCTGAAAACGACTAAATATCAAGGACTCATTGGGCGAATCGCTCTGGAACTGAAATCGGAACGCTCACTCACATTTCCCCTATCTGAAAGTCTGATAAACGCCGGAAAAATGACTAAGACCCCAAAAGAAAAATTTTTCAACTTTTTTCAATTTTACCCCCGTGGGACATATATTCTACCCACACACATTTGGAACTCTCCTGGGGTACCCTCACACATATTATTCCCTCATTTAGTGGATATTTTCACAAAAAGTGAAATTTTCAAAAATCCAGAAAATTGGCTGAAAACGAGTAAATATCAAGGACTCATTGTGCGAATCGCTCTGGAACTGAAATCGGAACGCTCACTGACATTTCCCCTATCTGAAAGTCTGATAAACGCCGGAAAAATGACTAAGTCCCAAAAAAATTTTTTTCAACTTTTTTCAATTTTACCCCCGTGGGATATATATTCTACCCACACACATTTGGAACTCTCCTGTGGTACCCTCACACATATTATTCCCTCATTTACTGGATATTTTCGCAAAAAAGTGAAATTTTTAAAAATCCAGAAAATTGGCTGAAAATGACTAAATATCAAGGACTCATTGGTCGAATCACTCTGGAACTGAAATCGGAACGCTCACTGACAATTCCCCTATCTGAAAGTCTGATAAACGACGGAAAAATGACTAAGTCCCCAAAAAAATTTTTTTCAACTTTTTTCAATTCTACCCCCATGGGATATATATTCTACCCACACACATTTGGAACTCTCCTTGGGTACCCTCACACATATTATTCTCTCATTTAGTGGATATTTTCCCAAAAAAGTGAAATTTTCAAAAATCCTGAAAATTGGCTGAAAACGACTAAATATCAAGGACTCATTGGGCGAATCGCTCTGGAACTGAAATCGGAATGCTCACTCACATTTCCCCTATCTGAAAGTCTGATAAACGACGGAAAAATGACTAAGTCCCCAAAAAAATTTTTTTCAACTTTTTTCAATTCTACCCCCGTGGGATATATATTCTACCCACACACATTTGGAACTCTCCTTGGGTACCCTCACACATATTATTCTCTCATTTAGTGGATATTTTCCCAAAAAAGTGAAATTTTCAAAAATCCAGAAAATTGGCTGAAAACGACTAAATATCAAGGACTCATTGGGCGAATCGCTCTGGAACTGAAATCGGAACGCTGACTGACATTTTCCCTATCTGAAAGTCTGATAAATGCGGGAAAAATGACTAAGTCCCAAAAACATTTTTTTCAACTTTTTTCAATTTTACCCCCGTGGGATATATATTCTACCCACACACATTTGGAACTCTAATGGGGTACCCTCACACATATTATTCCCTCATTTAGTGGATATTTTCACAAAAAAGTGAAATTTTCAAAAATCCTGAAAATTGGCTGAAAACGACTAAATATCAAGGGCTCATTGGTCGAATCACTCTGGAACTGAAATCGGAACGCTCACTGACAATTCCCCTATCTGAAAGTCTGATAAACGACGGAAAAATGACTAAGTCCCCAAAAAAATTTTTTTCAACTTTTTTCAATTTTACCCCCGTGGGATATATATTCTACCCACACACATTTGGAACTCTCCTGGGGTACCCTCATACATATTATTCCCTCATTTAGTGGATATTTTCACAAAAAAGTGAAATTTTCAAAAATCCTGAAAATTGGCTGAAAACGACTAAATATCAAGGACTCATTGGGCGAATCGCTCTGGAACTGAAATCGGAACGCTCACTGACATTTCCCCTATCTGAAAGTCTGAGAAACGCAGGAAAAATTACTAAGTTAAAAAAAAATAATTTTTTCAACTTTTTTCAATTTTATCCCCGTGGGATATATATTCTACCCACACACATTTGGAACTCTCCTGGGGTATCCTCACACATATTATTCCCTCATTTAGTGGATATTTTCACAAAAAAGTGAAATTTTCAAAAATCCAGAAAATTAGCTGAAAACGACTAAATATCAAGGACTCATTAGGCGAATCGCTCTGGAACTGAAATCGGAACGCTCACTGACATTTTCCCTATCTGAAAGTGTGATAAACGGCGGAAAAATTACTAAGTCCAAAAAAAATTTTTTTTCAACTTTTTTCAATTTTACCCCCGTGGGATATATATTCTACCCAAACACATTTGGAACTCTCCTGGGGTACCCTCACACATATTATTCCCTCATTTAGTGGATATTTTCACAAAAAGTGAAATTTTTAAAAATCCAAAAAATTGGCTGAAAACTACTAAATATCAAGGACTCATTGGGCGAATCGCTCTGGAACTGAAATCTGAACGCTCACTGACATTTTCCCTATCTGAAAGTGTGATAAACGGCGGAAAAATTACTAAGTCCAAAAAAAATTTTTTTTCAACTTTTTTCAATTTTATCCCCGTGGGATATATATTCTACCCACACACATTTGGAACTCTCCTTGGGTACCCTCACACATATTATTCTCTCATTTAGTGGATATTTTCACAAAAAAGTGAAATTTTCAAAAATCCAGAAAATTTACTGAAAACGACTAAATATCAAGGACTCATTGGGCGAATCGCTCTGGAACTGAAATCGGAATGCTCACTGACATTTCCCCTATCTGAAAGTCTAATAAACGCCGGAAAAATGACTAAGTCCCCAAAAAAATTTTTTTCAACTTTTTTCAATTTTACCTCCGTGGGATATATATTCTACCCACACACATTTGGAACTCTCCTGGGGTACCCTCATACATATTATCCCCTCATTTAGTGGATATTTTCACAAAAAAGTGAAATTTTCAAAAATCCTGAAAATTGGCTGAAAACGACTAAATATCAAGGACTCATTGGTCGAATCACTCTGGAACTGAAATCGGAATGCTCACTAACAATTCCCCTATCTGAAAGTCTGATCAACGACGGAAAAATGACTAAGTCCCCAAAAAAATTTTTTTCAACTTTTTTCAATTTTATCCCCGTGGGATATATATTCTACCCACACACAATTGGAACTCTCCTGGGGTTCCCTCACACATATTATTCCCTCATTTAGTGGATATTTTCACAAAAAAGTGAAATTTTCAAAAATCCAGAAAATTGGCTGAAAACTACTAAATATCAAGGATTCATTGTGCGAATCGCTCTGGAACTGAAATCGGAATGCTCACTGACAATTCCCCTATCTGAAAGTCTGATAAACGCCGGAAAAATGACTAAGTCCCCAAAAAATTTTTTTCAACTTTTTTCAATTTTACCCCCGTGGGATATATATTCTACCCACACACATTTGGAACTCTCCTGGGGTACCCTCACACATATTATTCCCTCATTTAGTGGATATTTTCACAAAAAAGTGAAATTTTCAAAAATCCAGAAAATTGGCTGAAAACGACTAAATATCAAGGACTCATTGGTCGAATCACTCTGGAACTGAAATCGGAATGCTCACTGACAATTCCCCTATCTGAAAGTCTGATAAACGACGGAAAAATGACTAAGTCCCCAAAAAAATTTTTTTCAACTTTTTTCAATTCTACCCCCGTGGGATATATATTCTACCCACACACATTTGGAACTCTCCTTGGGTACCCTCACACATATTATTCTCTCATTTAGTGGATATTTTCCCAAAAAAGTGAAATTTTCAAAAATCCAGAAAATTGGCTGAAAACGACTAAATATCAAGGACTCATTGGGCGAATCGCTCTGGAACTGAAATCGGAACGCTCACTGACATTTTCCCTATCTGAAAGTCTGATAAATGCGGGAAAAATGACTAAGTCCCAAAAACATTTTTTTCAACTTTTTTCAATTTTACCCCTGTGGGATATATATTCTACCCACACACATTTGGAACTCTAATGGGGTACCCTCACACATATTATTCCCTCATTTAGTGGATATTTTCACAAAAAAGTGAAATTTTCAAAAATCCTGAAAATTGGCTGAAAACGACTAAATATCAAGGGCTCATTGGTCGAATCACTCTGGAACTGAAATCGGAACGCTCACTGACATTTCCCCTATCTGAAAGTCTGATGAACGCTGGAAAAATTAGTGAGTCCAAAAAAAAATTTTTTTCAACTTTTTTCAATTTTACCGCCGAGGGATATATATTCTACCCACACACATTTGGAACTCTCCTGGGGTACCCTCACACATATTATTCCGTAATTTAGTGGATATTTTCACAAAAAAGTGAAATTTTCAAAAATCCAGAAAATTGGCTGAAAACGACTAAATATCAAGGACTCATTGGGCGAATCGCTCTGGAACTGAAATCGGAACACTTACTCACATTTTATCTGAAAGTCTGATAAACGCCGGAAAAATGACTAAGTCCCCAAACAAATTTTTTTCAACTTTTTTCAATTTTACCCCCGTGGGATATATATTCTACCCACACACATTTGGAACTCTCCTGGGGTACCCTCACACATATTATTCCTTCATTTAGTGGATATTTTCACAAAAAAGTGAAATTTTCAAAAATCCAGAAAATTGGCTGAAAACTACTAAATATCAAGGATTCATTGTGCGAATCGCTCTGGAACTGAAATCGGAATGCTCACTGACAATTCCCCTATCTGAAAGTCTGATAAACGCCGGAAAAATGACTAAGTCCCAAAAAAAATTTTTTTCAACTTTTTTCAATTTTACCCCCGTGAGATATATATTCTACCCACACACATTTGGAACTCTCCTGGGGTACCCTCACACATATTATTCCCTCATTTGGTGGATATTTTCACAAAAAAGTGAAATTTTCAAAAATCCAGAAAATTGGCTGAAAACGACTAAATATCAAGGACTCATTGGGTGAATCGCTCTGGAACTGAAATCGGAACGCTCACTCACATTTCCCCTATCTGAAAGTCTGATAAACGCCGGAAAAATGACTAAGTCCCAAAAAAAAATTTTTTCAACCGTTTTCAATTTTACCCCCGTGGAATATATATTCTACCCACACACATTTGGAACTCTCCTGGGGTACCCTCACACATATTATTCGATCATTTAGTGGATATTTTCACAAAAAAGTGAAATTTTCAAAAATCCAGAAAATTGGCTGAAAACGACAAAATATCAAGGACTCATTGGGCGAATCGCTTTGGAACTGAAATCTGAACGCTCACTGACATTTTCCCTATCTGAAAGTCTGATAAACGCCGGAAAAATTACGAAGTCCAAAAAAATTTTTTTTTCAACTTTTTTCAATTTTACCCCCGTGGGATATATATTCTACCCACACACATTTGGAACTCTCCTGGGGTACCCTCACACATATTATTCCCTCATTTAGTGGATATTTTCACAAAAAAGTGAAATTTTTAAAAATCCAAAAAATTGGCTGAAAACGACTAAATATCAAGGACTCATTGGGCGAATCGCTCTGGAACTGAAATCTGAACGCTCACTGACATTTTCCATATTTGAAAGTCTGATAAACGCCGGAAAAATGACTAAGTCCAAAAAAAAATTTTTTTTTCAACTTTTTTCAATTTTATCCCCGTGGGATATATTTTCTACCCACACACAATTGGAACTCTCCTGGGGTTCCCTGACACATATTATTCCCTCATTTAGTGGATATTTTCACAAAAAAAGTGAAATTTTCAAAAATCCAGAAAATTGGCTGAAAACTACTAAATATCAAGGATTCATTGTGCGAATCGCTCTGGAACTGAAATCGGAATGCTCACTGACAATTCCCCTATCTGAAAGTCTGATAAACGCCGGAAAAATGACTAAGTCCCAAAAAAAATTTTTTTCAACTTTTTTCAATTTTACCCCCGTGAGATATATATTCTACCCACACACATTTGGAACTCTCCTGGGGTACCCTCACACATATTATTCCCTTATTTAGTGGATATTTTCACAAAAAAAGTGAAATTTTCAAAAATCCAGAAAATTGGCTGAAAACGACTAAATATCAAGGACTCATTGGGCGAATCGCTCTGGAACTGAAATCGGAACACTTACTCACATTTTATCTGAAAGTCTGATAAACGCTGGAAAAATGACTAAGTCCCCAAACAAATTTTTTTCAACTTTTTTCAATTTTACCCCCGTGGGATATATATTCTACCCACACACATTTGGAACTCTCCTGGGGTACCCTCACACATATTATTCCCTCATTTAGTGGATATTTTCACAAAAAAGTGAAATTTTCAAAAATCCGGAAAATTGGCCGAAAACGACTAAATATCAAGGACTCATTGGGCGAATCGCTCTGGAACTGAAATCAGAACGCTCACTGACATTTCCCCTATCTGAAAGTCTGATAAACGCCGGAAAAATGACTAAGTCCAAAAAAAATTTTTTTTCAACTTTTTTCAATTTTACCGCCGAGGGATATATATTCTACCCACACACATTTGGAACTCTCCTGGGGTACCCTCACACATATTATTCCGTCATTTAGTGGATATTTTCACAAAAAAGTGAAATTTTCAAAAATCCAGAAAATTGGCTGAAAACGACTAAATATCAAGGACTCATTGGGCGAATCGCTCTGGAACTGAAATCGGAACGCTCACTGACATTTTCCCTATCTGAAAATCTGATAAACGCAGGAAAAATGACTAAGTCCCAAAAAAAAATTTTTTCAACTTTTTTCAATTTTACCCCCGTGGGATATATATTCTACCCACATACATTTGGAACTCTCCTGGGGTACCCTCACACATATTATTCCCTCATTTAGTGGATATTTTCACAAAAAAGTGAAATTTTCAAAAATCCAGAAAATTGGCTGAAAACGACTAAATATCAAGGATTCATTGGGCGAATCGCTCTGGAGCTGAAATCGGAACGCTCACTGACATTTTTCCTATCTGAAAGTCTGATAAACGCCGGAAAAATGACCAAGTCCCAAAAAAAAATTTTTTCAACTTTTTTAAATTTTACCCCCGTGGGATATATATTCTACCCACACACATTTGGAACTCTCCTGGGGTACCCTTACACATATTATTCTCAAATTTAGTGGATATTTTCACAAAAAAGTGAAATTTTCAAAAATCCAGAAAATTGGCTGAAAACGTCTAAATATCAAGGACTCATTGGGCGAATCGCTCTGGAACTGAAATCGGAATGCTCACTCACATTTCCCCTATCTGAAAGTCTGAATAAACGCCGGAAAAATGACTAAGTACAAAAAAAATTTTTTTTCAACTTTTTTCAATTTTATCCCCGTGGGATATATATTCTACCCACACACATTTGGTACTCTCCTGGGGTACCCTCACACATATTATTTCCTCATTTAGTGGATATTTTCACAAAAAAGTGAAATTTTCAAAAATCCAGAAAATTGGCTGAAAACAACTAAATATCATAGACTCATTGGGCGAATCGCTCTGGAACTGAAATTGGAACGCTCACTCACATTTCCCCTATCTGAAAGTCTGATAAACGCCGGAAAAATGACTAAGTCCCAAAAAAAATTTTTTTCAACTTTTTTCAATTTTACCCCCGTGGGATATATATTCTACCCACACACATTTGGAACTCTCCTGGGGTACCCTCACACATATTATTCCCTCATTTAGTGGATATTTTCACAAAAAAGTGAAATTTTCAAAAATCCAGAAAATTGTCTGAAAACGACTAAATATTAAGGACTCATTGGGCGAATCGCTCTGGAACTGAAATCGGAATACTCACTCACATTTCCCCTATCTGAAAGTCTGAATAAACGCCGGAAAAATGACTAAGTACAAAAAAAAAATTTTTTCAACTTTTTTCAATTTTACCCCCGTGGGATATGTATTCTACCCACACACATTTGGAACTCTCCTGGGGTACCCTCACACATATTATTCCCTCATTTAGTGGATATTTTCACAAAAAAGTGAAATTTTCAAAAATCCTGAAAATTGGCTGAAAACGTCTAAATATCAAGGACTCATTGGGCGAATCGCTCTGGAACTGAAATCGGAACGCTCACTCACATTTCCCCTATCTGAAAGTCTGATAAACGTCGGAAAAATGACTAAGTCCCAAAAAAAAATTTTTTCAACTTTTTTCAATTTTACCCCCGTGGGATATATATTCTACCCACACACATTTGGAACTCTCCTGGGGTACCCTTACACATATTATTCTCTCATTTAGTGGATATTTTCACAAAAAAGTGAAATTTTCAAAAATCCAGAAAATTGGCTGAAAACGTCTAAATATCAAGGACTCATTGGGCGAATCGCTCTGGAACTGAAATCGGAACGCTCACTGACATTTTCCCTATCTGAAAGTCTGATGAACGCCGGAAAAATGACTAAGTCCAAAAAAAATTTTTTTTCAATTTTACCCCCGTGGGATATATATTCTACCCACACACACTTGGAACTCTCCTGGGGTACCCTCACACATATTATTCCCTCATTTAGTGGATATTTTCACAAAAAAGTGAAATTTTCAAAAATCCAGAAAATTGGCTGAAAACGTCTAAATATCAAGGACTCATTGGGCGAATCGCTCTGGAACTGAAATCGGAATGCTCACTCACATTTCCCCTATCTGAAAGTCTGAATAAACGCCGGAAAAATGACTAAGTACAAAAAAAATTTTTTTTCAACTTTTTTCAATTTTATCCCCGTGGGATATATATTCTACCCACACACATTTGGTACTCTCCTGGGGTACCCTTACACATATTATTCTCTCATTTAGTGGATATTTTCACAAAAAAGTGAAATTTTCAAAAATCCAGAAAATTGGCTGAAAACGTCTAAATATCAAGCACTCATTGGGCGAATCGCTCTGGAACTGAAATCGGAATGCTCACTCACATTTCCCCTATCTGAAAGTCTGAATAAACGCCGGAAAAATGACTAAGTACAAAAAAAATTTTTTTTCAACTTTTTTCAATTTTATCCCCGTGGGATATATATTCTACCCACACACATTTGGAACTCTCCTGGGGTACCCTCACACATATTATTCCCTCATTTAGTGGATATTTTCACAAAAAAGTGAAATTTTCAAAAATCCAGAAAATTGGCTGAAAACGACTAAATATCAAGGACTCATCGGGCGAATCGCTCTGGAGCTGAAATCGGAACGCTCACTGACATTTTCCCTATCTGAAAGTCTGATAAACGCCGGAAAAATGACTAAGTCCCAAAAAAAAAATTTTTCAACTTTTTTCAATTTTACCCCCGTGGGATATATATTCTACCCACACACATTTGGAACTCTCCTGGGGTACCCTCACACATATTATTCTCTCATTTAGTGGATATTTTCACAAAAAAGTGAAATTTTCAAAAATCCAGAAAATTGGCTGAAAACGACTAAATATCAAGGACTCATTGGGCGAATCGCTCTGGAACTGAAATCGGAACGCTCACTGACATTTTCCCTATCTGAAAGTCTGATGAACGCCGGAAAAATGACAGTCCAAAAAAAAATTTTTTTCAACTTTTTTCAATTTTACCCCCGTGGGATATATATTCTACCCACACACATTTGGAACTCTCCTGGGGTACCCTCACACATATTATTCCCTCATTTAGTGGATATTTTCAAAAAAAAGTGAAATTTTCAAAAATCCAGAAAATTGGCTGAAAACGACTAAATATCAAGGACTCATTGGGCGAATCGCTGTGGAGCTGAAATCGGAACGCTCACTGACATTTTCCCTATCTGAAAATCTGATAAACGCCGGAAAAATGACTAAGTCCCCAAAAAAAATTTTTTCAACTTTTTTCAATTTTACCCCCGTGGGATATATATTCTACCCACACACATTTGGAACTCTCCTGGGGTACCCTCACACATATTATTCCCTCATTTAGTGGATATTTTCACAAAAAAATGAAATTTTCAAAAATCCAGAGAATTTTTCTGAAAACGTCTAAATATCAAGGACTCATTGGGCGAATCGCTCTGGAACTGAAATCGGAATGCTCACTCACATTTCCCCTATCTGAAAGTCTGAATAAACGCCGGAAAAATGACTAAGTACAAAAAAAAAATTTTTTCAACTTTTTTCAATTTTATCCCCGTGGGATATATATTCTACCCACACACATTTGGTACTCTCCTGGGGTACCCTCACACATATTATTTCCTCATTTAGTGGATATTTTCACAAAAAATTGAAATTTTCAAAAATCCAGAAAATTGGCTGAAAACGACTAAATATCAAGGACTCATTGGGCGTATCGCTCTGGAACTGAAATCGGAACGCTCACTCACATTTCCCCTATCTGAAAGTCTGATAAACGCCGGAAAAATGACTAAGTCCCAAAAAAAAATTTTTTCAACTTTTTTCAATTTTACCCCCGTGGGATATATATTCTACCCACACACATTTGGAACTCTCCTGGGGTACCCTTACACATATTATTCTCTCATTTAGTGGATATTTTCACAAAAAAGTGAAATTTTTAAAAATCCAGAAAATTGGCTGAAAACGACTAAATATCAAGGACTCATTGGGCGAATCGCTCTGGAACTGAAATCGGAACGCTCACTGACATTTTCCCTATCTGAAAATCTGATGAACGCCGGAAAAATGACAGTCCAAAAAAAACTTTTTTTCAACTTTTTTCAATTTTACCCCCGTGGGATATATATTCTACCCACACACACTTGGAACTCTCCTGGGGTACCCTCACACATATTATTCCCTCATTTAGTGGATATTTTCACAAAAAAGTGAAATTTTCAAAAATCCAGAAAATTGGCTGAAAACGTCTAAATATCAAGGACTCATTGGGCGAATCGCTCTGGAACTGAAATCGGAATGCTCACTCACATTTCCCCTATCTGAAAGTCTGAATAAACGCCGGAAAAATGACTAAGTACAAAAAAAATTTTTTTTCAACTTTTTTCAATTTTATCCCCGTGGGATATATATTCTACCCACACACATTTGGTACTCTCCTGGGGTACCCTTACACATATTATTCTCTCATTTAGTGGATATTTTCACAAAAAAGTGAAATTTTCAAAAATCCAGAAAATTGGCTGAAAACGTCTAAATATCAAGGACTCATTGGGCGAATCGCTCTGGAACTGAAATCGGAATGCTCACTCACATTTCCCCTATCTGAAAGTCTGAATAAACGCCGGAAAAATGACTAAGTACAAAAAAAATTTTTTTTCAACTTTTTTCAATTTTATCCCCGTGGGATATATATTCTACCCACACACATTTGGAACTCTCCTGGGGTACCCTCACACATATTATTCCCTCATTTAGTGGATATTTTCACAAAAAAGTGAAATTTTCAAAAATCCAGAAAATTGGCTGAAAACGACTAAATATCAAGGACTCATTGGGCGAATCGCTCTGGAACTGAAATCGGAACGCTCACTGACATTTTCCCTATCTGAAAGTCTGATGAACGCCGGAAAAATGACAGTCTAAAAAAAATTTTTTTTCAACTTTTTTCAATTTTACCCCCGTGGGATATATATTCTACCCACACACATTTGGAACTCTCCTGGGGTACCCTCACACATATTATTCCCTCATTTAGTGGATATTTTAAAAAAAAAGTGAAATTTTCAAAAATCCAGAAAATTGGCTGAAAACGACTAAATATCAAGGACTCATTGGGCGAATCGCTCTGGAGCTGAAATCGGAACGCTCACTGACATTTTCCCTATCTGAAAATCTGATAAACGCCGGAAAAATGACTAAGTCCCCAAAAAAAATTTTTTCAACTTTTTTCAATTTTACCCCCGTGGGATATATATTCTACCCACACACATTTGGAACTCTCCTGGGGTACCCTCACACATATTATTCCCTCATTTAGTGGATATTTTCACAAAAAAATGAAATTTTCAAAAATCCAGAGAATTTTTCTGAAAACGTCTAAATATCAAGGACTCATTGGGCGAATCGCTCTGGAACTGAAATCGGAATGCTCACTCACATTTCCCCTATCTGAAAGTCTGAATAAACGCCGGAAAAATGACTAAGTACAAAAAAAAAATTTTTTCAACTTTTTTCAATTTTATCCCCGTGGGATATATATTCTACCCACACACATTTGGTACTCTCCTGGGGTACCCTCACACATATTATTTCCTCATTTAGTGGATATTTTCACAAAAAAGTGAAATTTTCAAAAATCCAGAAAATTGTCTGAAAACGACTAAATATTAAGGACTCATTGGGCGAATCGCTCTGGAACTGAAATCGGAATACTCACTCACATTTCCCCTATCTGAAAGTCTGAATAAACGCCGGAAAAATGACTAAGTACAAAAAAAAATTTTTTTCAACTTTTTTCAATTTTACCCCCGTGGGATATGTATTCTACCCACACACATTTGGTACTCTCCAGGGGTACCCTCACACATATTATTTCCTCATTTAGTGGATATTTTCACAAAAAATTGAAATTTTCAAAAATCCAGAAAATTGGCTGAAAACGACTAAATATCAAGGACTCATTGGGCGTATCGCTCTGGAACTGAAATCGGAACGCTCACTCACATTTCCCCTATCTGAAAGTCTGATAAACGCCGGAAAAATGACTAAGTCCCAAAAAAAAATTTTTTCAACTTTTTTCAATTTTACCCCCGTGGGATATATATTCTACCCACACACATTTGGAACTCTCCTGGGGTACCCTTACACATATTATTCTCTCATTTAGTGGATATTTTCACAAAAAAGTGAAATTTTTAAAAATCCAGAAAATTGGCTGAAAACGACTAAATATCAAGGACTCATTGGGCGAATCGCTCTGGAACTGAAATCGGAACGCTCACTGACATTTTCCCTATCTGAAAATCTGATGAACGCCGGAAAAATGACAGTCCAAAAAAAACTTTTTTTCAACTTTTTTCAATTTTACCCCCGTGGGATATATATTCTACCCACACACATTTGGAACTCTCCTGGGGTACCCTCACACATATTATTCCCTCATTTAGTGGATATTTTCACAAAAAAGTGAAATTTTCAAAAATCCAGAAAATTGTCTGAAAACGACTAAATATTAAGGACTCATTGGGCGAATCGCTCTGGAACTGAAATCGGAATACTCACTCACATTTCCCCTATCTGAAAGTCTGAATAAACGCCGGAAAAATGACTAAGTACAAAAAAAAATTTTTTTCAACTTTTTTCAATTTTACCCCCGTGGGATATGTATTCTACCCACACACATTTGGAACTCTCCTGGGGTACCCTCACACATATTATTCCCTCATTTAGTGGATATTTTCACAAAAAAGTGAAATTTTCAAAAATCCTGAAAATTGGCTGAAAACGTCTAAATATCAAGGACTCATTGGGCGAATCGCTCTGGAACTGAAATCGGAATACTCACTCACATTTCCCCTATCTGAAAGTCTGAATAAACGCCGGAAAAATGACTAAGTACAAAAAAAAAATTTTTTCAACTTTTTTCAATTTTATCCCCGTGGGATATATATTCTACCCACACACATTTGGTACTCTCCTGGGGTACCCTCACACATATTATTTCCTCATTTAGTGGATATTTTCACAAAAAAGTGAAATTTTCAAAAATCCAGAAAATTGTCTGAAAACGACTAAATATTAAGGACTCATTGGGCGAATCGCTCTGGAACTGAAATCGGAATACTCACTCACATTTCCCCTATCTGAAAGTCTGAATAAACGCCGGAAAAATGACTAAGTACAAAAAAAAATTTTTTTCAACTTTTTTCAATTTTACCCCCGTGGGATATGTATTCTACCCACACACATTTGGTACTCTCCTGGGGTACCCTCACACATATTATTTCCTCATTTAGTGGATATTTTCACAAAAAATTGAAATTTTCAAAAATCCAGAAAATTGGCTGAAAACGACTAAATATCAAGGACTCATTGGGCGTATCGCTCTGGAACTGAAATCGGAACGCTCACTCACATTTCCCCTATCTGAAAGTCTGATAAACGCCGGAAAAATGACTAAGTCCCAAAAAAAAATTTTTTCAACTTTTTTCAATTTTACCCCCGTGGGATATATATTCTACCCACACACATTTGGAACTCTCCTGGGGTACCCTTACACATATTATTCTCTCATTTAGTGGATATTTTCACAAAAAAGTGAAATTTTTAAAAATCCAGAAAATTGGCTGAAAACGACTAAATATCAAGGACTCATTGGGCGAATCGCTCTGGAACTGAAATCGGAACGCTCACTGACATTTTCCCTATCTGAAAATCTGATGAACGCCGGAAAAATGACAGTCCAAAAAAAACTTTTTTTCAACTTTTTTCAATTTTACCCCCGTGGGATATATATTCTACCCACACACATTTGGAACTCTCCTGGGGTACCCTCACACATATTATTCCCTCATTTAGTGGATATTTTCACAAAAAAGTGAAATTTTCAAAAATCCAGAAAATTGTCTGAAAACGACTAAATATTAAGGACTCATTGGGCGAATCGCTCTGGAACTGAAATCGGAATACTCACTCACATTTCCCCTATCTGAAAGTCTGAATAAACGCCGGAAAAATGACTAAGTACAAAAAAAAATTTTTTTCAACTTTTTTCAATTTTACCCCCGTGGGATATGTATTCTACCCACACACATTTGGAACTCTCCTGGGGTACCCTCACACATATTATTCCCTCATTTAGTGGATATTTTCACAAAAAAGTGAAATTTTCAAAAATCCTGAAAATTGGCTGAAAACGTCTAAATATCAAGGACTCATTGGGCGAATCGCTCTGGAACTGAAATCGGAACGCTCACTCACATTTCCCCTATCTGAAAGTCTGATAAACGTCGGAAAAATGACTAAGTCCCAAAAAAAAATTTTTTCAACTTTTTTCAATTTTACCCCCGTGGGATATATATTCTACCCACACACATTTGGAACTCTCCTGGGGTACCCTTACACATATTATTCTCTCATTTAGTGGATATTTTCACAAAAAAGTGAAATTTTCAAAAATCCAGAAAATTGGCTGAAAACGTCTAAATATCAAGGACTCATTGGGCGAATCGCTCTGGAACTGAAATCGGAATGCTCACTCACATTTCCCCTATCTGAAAGTCTGAATAAACGCCGGAAAAATGACTAAGTCCAAAAAAAATTTTTTTTCAATTTTACCCCCGTGGGATATATATTCTACCCACACACATTTGGTACTCTCCTGGGGTACCCTCACACATATTATTCTCTCATTTAGTGGATATTTTCACAAAAAAGTGAAATTTTCAAAAATCCAGAAAATTGGCTGAAAACGTCTAAATATCAAGGACTCATTGGGCGAATCGCTCTGGAACTGAAATCGGAATGCTCACTCACATTTCCCCTATCTGAAAGTCTGAATAAACGCCGGAAAAATGACTAAGTACAAAAAAAATTTTTTTTCAACTTTTTTCAATTTTATCCCCGTGGGATATATATTCTACCCACACACATTTGGTACTCTCCTGGGGTACCCTTACACATATTATTCTCTCATTTAGTGGATATTTTCACAAAAAAGTGAAATTTTCAAAAATCCAGAAAATTGGCTGAAAACGTCTAAATATCAAGGACTCATTGGGCGAATCGCTCTGGAACTGAAATCGGAATGCTCACTCACATTTCCCCTATCTGAAAGTCTGAATAAACGCCGGAAAAATGACTAAGTACAAAAAAAATTTTTTTTCAACTTTTTTCAATTTTATCCCCGTGGGATATATATTCTACCCACACACATTTGGAACTCTCCTGGGGTACCCTCACACATATTATTCCCTCATTTAGTGGATATTTTCACAAAAAAGTGAAATTTTCAAAAATCCAGAAAATTGGCTGAAAACGACTAAATATCAAGGACTCATTGGGCAAATCGCTCTGGAACTGAAATCGGAACGCTCACTGACATTTTCCCTATCTGAAAGTCTGATGAACGCCGGAAAAATGACAGTCTAAAAAAAAATTTTTTTCAACTTTTTTCAATTTTACCCCCGTGGGATATATATTCTACCCACACACATTTGGAACTCTCCTGGGGTACCCTCACACATATTATTCCCTCATTTAGTGGATATTTTCACAAAAAAATGAAATTTTCAAAAATCCAGAGAATTTTTCTGAAAACGTCTAAATATCAAGGACTCATTGGGCGAATCGCTCTGGAACTGAAATCGGAATGCTCACTCACATTTCCCCTATCTGAAAGTCTGAATAAACGCCGGAAAAATGACTAAGTACAAAAAAAAAATTTTTTCAACTTTTTTCAATTTTATCCCCGTGGGATATATATTCTACCCACACACATTTAGTACTCTCCTGGGGTACCCTCACACATATTATTTCCTCATTTAGTGGATATTTTCACAAAAAAGTGAAATTTTCAAAAATCCAGAAAATTGTCTGAAAACGACTAAATATTAAGGACTCATTGGGCGAATCGCTCTGGAACTGAAATCGGAATACTCACTCACATTTCCCCTATCTGAAAGTCTGAATAAACGCCGGAAAAATGACTAAGTACAAAAAAAAATTTTTTTCAACTTTTTTCAATTTTACCCCCGTGGGATATGTATTCTACCCACACACATTTGGAACTCTCCTGGGGTACCCTTACACATATTATTCTCTCATTTAGTGGATATTTTCACAAAAAAGTGAAATTTTCAAAAATCCAGAAAATTGGCTGAAAACGTTTAAATATCAAGGACTCATTGGGCGAATCGCTCTGGAACTGAAATCAGAACGCTCACTGACATTTTCCCTATCTGAAAGTCTGATGAACGCCGGAAAAATGACTAAGTCCAAAAAAATTTTTTTTTCAATTTTACCCCCGTGGGATATATATTCTACCCACACACACTTGGAACTCTCCTGGGGTACCCTCACACATATTATTCCCTCATTTAGTGGATATTTTCACAAAAAAGTGAAATTTTCAAAAATCCAGAAAATTGGCTGAAAACGTCTAAATATCAAGGACTCATTGGGCGAATCGCTCTTAAACTGAAATCGGAATGTTCACTCACATTTCCCCTATCTGAAAGTCTGAATAAACGCCGGAAAAATGACTAAGTACAAAAAAAAATTTTTTTCAACTTTTTTCAATTTTATCCCCGTGGGATATATATTCTACCCACACACATTTGGAACTCTCCTGGGGTACCCTTACACATATTATTCTCTCATTTAGTGGATATTTTCACAAAAAAGTGAAATTTTCAAAAATCCAGAAAATTGGCTGAAAACGTCTAAATATCAAGGACTCACTGGGCGAATCGCTCTGGAACTGAAATCGGAATGCTCACTCACATTTCCCCTATCTGAAAGTCTGAATAAACGCCGGAAAAATGACTAAGTACAAAAAAAAATTTTTTTCAACTTTTTTCAATTTTATCCCGTGGGATATATATTCTACCCACACACATTTGGTACTCTCCTGGGGTACCCTCACACATATTATTTCCTCATTTAGTGGATATTTTCACAAAAAAGTGAAATTTTCAAAAATCCAGAAAATTGGCTGAAAACGACTAAATATCAAGGACTCATTGGGCGAATGGCTCTGGAACTGAAATCGGAACGCTCACTCACATTTCCCCTATCTGAAAGTCTGATAAACGCCGGAAAAATGACTAAGTCCCAAAAAAAAATTTTTAAAACTTTTTTCAATTTTACCCCCGTGGGATATATATTCTACCCACACACATTTGAAACTCTCCTGGGGTACCCTCACACATATTATTCCCTCATTTAGTGGATATTTTCACAAAAAAGTGAAATTTTCAAAAATCCAGAAAATTGGCTGAAAACGACTAAATATCAAGGACTCATTGGGCGAATCGCTCTGGAACTGAAATCGGAATGCTCACTGACATTTTCCCTATCTGAAAGTCTGATTAAAGCCGGAAAAATGACTAAGTCCAAAAAAAATTTTTTTTCAACTTTTTTCAATTTTACCCCCGTGGGATATATATTCTACCCACACACATCTGGAACTCTCCTGGGGAACCCTCACACATATTATTCCCTCATTTAGTGGATATTTTCACAAAAAATTTAAATTTTTAAAAATCCAGAAAATTGGCTGAAAATGACTAAATATCAAGGACTCATTGGGCGAATCGCTCTGGAACTGAAATCGGAACACTCACTGACATTTCCCCTATCTGAAAGTCTGATAAATGCCGGAAAAATTACTAAGTCCAAAAAAAAATTTTTTTCAACTTTTTTCAATTTTATCCCCGTGGGATATATATTCTACCCACACACATTTGGAACTCTCCTGGGGTTCCCTCACACATATTATTCCCTCATTTAGTGGATATTTTCACAAAAAAGTGAAATTTTTAAAAATCCAGAAAATTGGCTGAAAACGACTAAATATCCAGGACTCATTGGGCGAATCGCTCTGGAACTGAAATCGGAATGCTCGCTGACATTTCCCCTATCTGAAAGTCTGATAAACGCCAGAAAAATTACTAAGTCCAAAAAAAAATTTTTTTTCAACTTTTTTCAATTTTATCCCCGTGGGATATATATTCTACCCACACACATTTGGAACTCTCCTGGGGTAACCTCATACATATTATTCCCTCATTTAGTGGATATTTTCACAAAAAAGTGAAATTTTCAAAAATCCTGAAAATTGGCTGAAAACGTCTAAATATCAAGGACTCATTGGGCGAATTGCTCTGGAACTGAAATCGGAACGCTCACTGACATTTCCCCTATCTGAAAGTCTGATGAACGCCGGAAAAATCACTAAGTCCAAAAAAAATTTTTTTTTCAACTTTTTTCAATTTTGCCCCTGTGGGATATATATTCTACCCACACACATTTGGAACTCTCCTTGGGTACCGTCACACATATTATTCTCTCATTTAGTGGATATTTTCACAAAAAAGTGAAATTTTCAAAAATCCAGAAAATTGGCTGAAAACGACTAAATATCAAGGACTCATTGGGCGAATCGCTCTGGAACTGAAATCGGAATGCTCACTGACATTTTCCCTATCTGAAAGTCTGATTAAAGCCGGAAAAATGACTAAGTCCAAAAAAAATTTTTTTTCAACTTTTTTCAATTTTACCCCCGTGGGATATATATTCTACCCACACACATCTGGAACTCTCCTGGGGAACCCTCACACATATTATTCCCTCATTTAGTGGATATTTTCACAAAAAATTTAAATTTTTAAAAATCCAGAAAATTGGCTGAAAATGACTAAATATCAAGGACTCATTGGGCGAATCGCTCTGGAACTGAAATCGGAACACTCACTGACATTTCCCCTATCTGAAAGTCTGATAAATGCCGGAAAAATTACTAAGTCCAAAAAAAAATTTTTTTCAACTTTTTTCAATTTTATCCCCGTGGGATATATATTCTACCCACACACATTTGGAACTCTCCTGGGGTTCCCTCACACATATTATTCCCTCATTTAGTGGATATTTTCACAAAAAAGTGAAATTTTTAAAAATCCAGAAAATTGGCTGAAAACGACTAAATATCCAGGACTCATTGGGCGAATCGCTCTGGAACTGAAATCGGAATGCTCGCTGACATTTCCCCTATCTGAAAGTCTGATAAACGCCAGAAAAATTACTAAGTCCAAAAAAAAATTTTTTTTCAACTTTTTTCAATTTTATCCCCGTGGGATATATATTCTACCCACACACATTTGGAACTCTCCTGGGGTAACCTCATACATATTATTCCCTCATTTAGTGGATATTTTCACAAAAAAGTGAAATTTTCAAAAATCCTGAAAATTGGCTGAAAACGTCTAAATATCAAGGACTCATTGGGCGAATTGCTCTGGAACTGAAATCGGAACGCTCACTGACATTTCCCCTATCTGAAAGTCTGATGAACGCCGGAAAAATCACTAAGTCCAAAAAAAATTTTTTTTTCAACTTTTTTCAATTTTGCCCCTGTGGGATATATATTCTACCCACACACATTTGGAACTCTCCTTGGGTACCGTCACACATATTATTCTCTCATTTAGTGGATATTTTCACAAAAAAGTGAAATTTTCAAAAATCCAGAAAATTACCTGAAAACGACTAAATATCAAGGACTCATTGGGCGAATCGCTCTGGAACTGAAATCGGAATGCTCACTCACATTTCCCCTATCTGAAAGTCTGATGAACGCCGGAAAAATGACAGTCCAAAAAAATTTTTTTTTCAACTTTTTTCAATTTTACCCCCGTGGGATATATATTCTACCCACACACATTTGGAACTCTCCTGGGGTAACCTCACACATATTATTCCCTCATTTAGTGGATATTTTCACAAAAAAGTGAAATTTTCAAAAATCCAGAAAATTGTCTGAAAACGACTAAATATTAAGGATTCATTGGGCGAATCGCTCTGGAACTGAAATCGGAATGCTCACTCACATTTCCCCTATCTGAAAGTCTGAATAAACGCCGTAAAAATGACTAAGTACAAAAAAAAAAATTTTTAAACTTTTTTCAGTTTTACCCCCGTGGGATATGTATTCTACCCAAACACATTTGGAACTCTCCTGGGGAACCCTCACACATATTATTCCCTCATTTAGTGGATATTTTCACAAAAAATTGAAATTTTTAAAAATCCAGAAAATTGGCTGAAAATGACTAAATATCAAGGACTCATTGGGCGAATCGCTCTGGAACTGAAATTGGAACACTCACTGACATTTTCCCTATCTGAAAGTCTGATAAATGCCGGAAAAATTACTAAATCCAAAAAAAAAATTTTTTCAACTTTTTTCAATTTTATCCCCATGGGATATATATTCTACCCACACACATTTGGAACTCTCCTGGGGTAACCTCATACATATTATTCCCTCATTTAGTGGATATTTTCACAAAAAAGTGAAATTTTCAAAAATCCTGAAAATTGGCTGAAAACGTCTAAATATCAAGGACTCATTGGGCGAATTGCTCTGGAACTGAAATCGGAAAGCTCACTGACATTTCCCCTATCTGAAAGTCTGATGAACGCCGGAAAAATCACGAAGTCCAAAAAAAATTTTTTTTTCAACTTTTTTCAATTTTGTCCCCGTGGGATATATATTCTACCTACACACATTTGGAACTCTCCTGGGGAACCCTCACACATATTATTCCCTCATTTAGTGGATATTTTCACAAAAAATTGAAATTTTTAAAAATCCAGAAAATTGTCTGAAAATGACTAAATATCAAGGACTCATTGGGCGAATCGCTCTGGAACTGAAATCGGAACACTCACTTACATTTCCCCTATCTGAAAGTCTGATAAATGCCGGAAAAATTACTAAGTCCAAAAAAAAATTTTTTTCAACTTTTTTCAATTTTACCCCCGTGGGATATATATTCTACCCACACACATTTGGAACTCTCCTGGGGTACCCTCACACATATTATTCCCTCATTTAGTGGATATTTTCACAAAAAAGTGAAATTTTTAAAAATCCAGAAAATTGGCTGAAAACGACTAAATATCAAGGACTCATTGGGCGATTCGCTCTGGAGCTGAAATCGGAACGCTCACTGACATTTTCCCTATCTGAAAGTCTGATAAACGCCGGAAAAATGACTAAGTCCAAAAAATTTTTTTTTTCAACTTTTTACAATTTTACCCCCGTGGGATATATATTCTACCCACACACATTTGGAACTCTCCTGGGGTACCCTCACACATATTATTCCCTCATTTAGTGGATATTTTCACAAAAAAGTGAAATTTTTAAAAATCCAGAAAATTGGCTGAAAACGACTAAATATCAAGGACTCATTGGGCGAATCACTCTGGAACTGAAATCAGAATGCTCACTGACATTTCCCCTATATGAAAGTCTGATAAACGCCGGAAAAATGACTAAGTCCAAAAAAAAATTTTTTTCAACTTTTTTCAATTTTACCCCCGTGGGATATATATTCTACCCACACACATTTGGAACTCTCCTGGGGTACCCTCACACATATTATTCCCTCATTTAGTGGATATTTTCACAAAAAAAGTGAAATTTTCGAAAATCCAGAAAATTGGCTGAAAACGACTAAATATCAAGGACTCATTGGGCGAATCGCTCTGGAGCTGAAATCGGAACGCTCACTGACATTTTCCCTATCTGAAAGTCTGATAAACGCCGGAAAAATGACTAAGTCCAAAAAAAATTTTTTTTCAACTTTTTTCAATTTTACCCCCGTGGGATATATATTCTACCCACACACATTTGGAACTCTCCTGGGGTTCCCTCACACATATTATTCCCTCATTTAGTGGATATTTTCACAAAAGAGTGAAATTTTTAAAAATCCAGAAAATTGGCTGAAAACGACTAAATATCCAGGACTCATTGGGCGAATCGCTCTGGAACTGAAATCGGAACGCTCACTGACATTTCCCGTATCTGAAAGTCTGATAAACGCCGGAAAAATTGCTAAGTCGAAAAAAAAATTTTTTTTCAACTTTTTTCAATTTTATCCCCGTGGGATATATATTCTACCCACACACATTTGGAACTCTCCTGGGGTTCCCTCACACATATTATTCCCTCATTTAGTGGATATTTTCACAAAAAAGTGAAATTTTCAAAAATCCTGAAAATTGGCTGAAAATGACGAAATATCAAGGACTCATTGGGCGAATCGCTCTGGAACTGAAATCAGAATGCTCACTGACATTTCCCCTATCTGAAAGTCTAATAAACGCCGGAAAAATGACTAAGTCCAAAAAAAAAAATTTTTCAACTTTTTTCAATTTTACCCACGTGGGATATATATTCTACCCACACACATTTGGAACTCTCCTGGGGTACCCTCACACATATTATTCCCTCATATAGTGGATATTTTCACAAAAAAGTGAAATTTTCAAAAATCCAGAAAATTGGCTGAAAACGAGTATATATCAAGGACTCATTGGGCGAATCGCTCTGGAACTGATATCGGAATGCTCACTGACATTTCCCCTATCTGAAAGTCTGATGAACGCCGGAAAAATCACTAATTCCAAAAACATTTTTTTTTCAACCTTTTTCAATTTTATCCCCGTGGGATATATATTCTACCCACACACATTTAGAACTCTCCTTGGGTACCGTCACACATATTATTCTCTCATTTAGTGGATATTTTCACAAAAAAGTGAAATTTTCAAAAATCCAGAAAATTGGCTGAAAACGACTAAATATCAAGGACTCATTGGGCGAATCGCTCTGGAACTGAAATCGGAAAGGCTCACTGACATTTCCCCTATCTGAAAGTCTGATAAACGCCGGAAAAATGACTAAGTCCCCAAAAAAAATTTTTTCAACTTTTTTCAATTTTACCCCCGTGGGATATATATTCTACCCAAACACATTTGGAACTCTCCTTGGGTACCTCACACATATTATTCTCTCATTTAGTGGATATTTTCACAAAAAAGTGAAATTTTCAAAAATCCAGAAAATTACCTGAAAACGACTAAATATCAAGGACTCATTGGGCGAATCACTCTGCAACTGAAATCAGAACACTCACTGACATTTCCCCTATCTGAAAGTCTGATAAACACCGGAAAAATTACTAAGTCCGAAAAAAAAAAAATGTTCAACTTTTTTCAATTTTATCCCCGTGGGATATATATTCTACCCACACACATTTGGAACTCTCCTGGGGTACCCTTACACATATTATTCTCTCATTTAGTGGATATTTTCACAAAAAAGTGAAATTTTCAAAAATCCTGAAAATTGGCTGAAAATGACTAAATATCAAGGACTCATTGGGCGAATCGCTCTGGAACTGAAATCAGAATGCTCACTGACATTTCCCCTATCTGAAAGTCTAATAAACGCCGGAAAAATGACTAAGTCCAAAAAAAAAATTTTTTCAACTTTTTTCAATTTTACCCACGTGGGATATATATTCTACCCACTCACATTTGGAACTCTCTTGGGGTACCCTCACACATATTATTCCCTCATTTAGTGGATATTTTCACAAAAAAGTGAAATTTTCAAAAATCCAGAAAATTGGCTGAAAACGAGTAAATATCAAGGACTCATTGGGCGAATCGCTCTGGAACTGATATCGGAATGCTCACTGACATTTCCCCTATCTGAAAGTCTGATGAACGCCGGAAAAATCACTAAGTCCAAAAAAAATTTTTTTTTCAACCTTTTTCAATTTTATCCCCGTGGGATATATATTCTACCCACACACATTTGGAACTCTCCTGGGGTTCCCTCACACATATTATTCCCTCATTTAGTGGATATTTTCACAAAAGAGTGAAATTTTTAAAAATCCAGAAAATTGGCTGAAAACGACTAAATATCCAGGACTCATTGGGCGAATCACTCTGGAACTGAAATCGGAACGCTCACTGACATTTCCCGTATCTGAAAGTCTGATAAACGCCGGAAAAATTGCTAAGTCGAAAAAAAATTTTTTTTTCAACTTTTTTCAATTTCATCCCCGTGGGATATATATTCTACCCACACACATTTGGAACTCTCCTGGGGTTCCCTCACACATATTATTCCCTCATTTAGTGGATATTTTCACAAAAAAGTGAAATTTTCAAAAATCCTGAAAATTGGCTGAAAATGACGAAATATCAAGGACTCATTGGGCGAATCGCTCTGGAACTGAAATCAGAATGCTCACTGACATTTCCCCTATCTGAAAGTCTAATAAACGCCGGAAAAATGACTAAGTCCAAAAAAAAAAATTTTTCAACTTTTTTCAATTTTACCCACGTGGGATATATATTCTACCCACACACATTTGGAACTCTCCTGGGGTACCCTCACACATATTATTCCCTCATATAGTGGATATTTTCACAAAAAAGTGAAATTTTCAAAAATCCAGAAAATTGGCTGAAAACGAGTAAATATCAAGGACTCATTGGGCGAATCGCTCTGGAACTGATATCGGAATGCTCACTGACATTTCCCCTATCTGAAAGTCTGATGAACGCCGGAAAAATCACTAATTCCAAAAACATTTTTTTTTCAACCTTTTTCAATTTTATCCCCGTGGGATATATATTCTACCCACACACATTTAGAACTCTCCTTGGGTACCGTCACACATATTATTCTCTCATTTAGTGGATATTTTCACAAAAAAGTGAAATTTTCAAAAATCCAGAAAATTGGCTGAAAACGACTAAATATCAAGGACTCATTGGGCGAATCGCTCTGGAACTGAAATCGGAAAGGCTCACTGACATTTCCCCTATCTGAAAGTCTGATAAACGCCGGAAAAATGACTAAGTCCCCAAAAAAAATTTTTTCAACTTTTTTCAATTTTACCCCCGTGGGATATATATTCTACCCAAACACATTTGGAACTCTCCTTGGGTACCTCACACATATTATTCCCTCATTTAGTGGATATTTTCACAAAAAAGTGAAATTTTCAAAAATCCAGAAAATTGGCTGAAAACGACTAAATATCAAGGACTCACTGGGCGAATCGCTCTGGAACTGACATCGGAATGCTCACTGACATTTCCCCTATCTGAAAGTCTGATAAACGCCGGAAAAATGACTAAGTCCAAAAAAAATTTTTTTAAAATTTTTTTCAATTTTACCCCCGTGGGATATATATTCTACCCACAAACATTTGGAACTCTCCTTGGGTATCCTGACACATATTATTCTCTCATTTAGTGGATATTTTCACAAAAAATTGAAATTTTCAAAAATCCAGAAAATTATCTGAAAACGACTAAATATCTAGGACTCATTGGGCGAATCACTCTGGAACTGAAATCGGAACGCTCACTGACATATCCGCTATCTGAAAGTCTGATAAACGCCGGAAAAATGACTAAGTCCAAAAAAAAATTTTTTCAACTTTTTTCAATTTTACCCCCGTGGGATATATATTCTACCCACACACATTTGGAACTCTCCTGGGGTACCCTCACACATATTATTCTCTCATTTAGTGGATATTTTCACAAAAAAGTGAAATTTTCAAAAATCCAGAAAATTGGCTGAAAACGACTAAATATCAAGGACTCATTGGGCGAATCGCTCTGGAACTGAAATAGGAACGCTCACTGACATTTCCCCTATCTGAAAGTCTGATAAACGCCTGAAAAATGACTAAGTCCAAAAAAAAAAATTTTTCAACTTTTTTCTATTTTATCCCCGTGGGATATATATTCTACCCACACACATTTGGAACTCTCCTGGGGTATCCTCACACATATTATTCTCTCATTTAGTGGATATTTTCACAAAAAAGTGAAATTTTCAAAAATCCAGAAAATTGGCTGAAAACGACTAAATATCAAGGACTCATTGGGCGAATCGCTCTGGAACTGAAATCGGAAAGGCTCACTGACATTTCCCCTATCTGAAAGTCTGATAAACGCCGGAAAAATGACTAAGTCCCCAAAAAAAATTTTTTCAACTTTTTTCAATTTTACCCCCGTGGGATATATATTCTACCCAAACACATTTGGAACTCTCCTTGGGTACCTCACACATATTATTCTCTCATTTAGTGGATATTTTCACAAAAAAGTGAAATTTTCAAAAATCCAGAAAATTACCTGAAAACGACTAAATATCAAGGACTCATTGGGCGAATCACTCTGCAACTGAAATCAGAACACTCACTGACATTTCCCCTATCTGAAAGTCTGATAAACACCGGAAAAATTACTAAGTCCGAAAAAAAAAAAATGTTCAACTTTTTTCAATTTTATCCCCGTGGGATATATATTCTACCCACACACATTTGGAACTCTCCTGGGGTACCCTTACACATATTATTCTCTCATTTAGTGGATATTTTCACAAAAAAGTGAAATTTTCAAAAATCCTGAAAATTGGCTGAAAATGACTAAATATCAAGGACTCATTGGGCGAATCGCTCTGGAACTGAAATCAGAATGCTCACTGACATTTCCCCTATCTGAAAGTCTAATAAACGCCGGAAAAATGACTAAGTCCAAAAAAAAAATTTTTTCAACTTTTTTCAATTTTACCCACGTGGGATATATATTCTACCCACTCACATTTGGAACTCTCTTGGGGTACCCTCACACATATTATTCCCTCATTTAGTGGATATTTTCACAAAAAAGTGAAATTTTCAAAAATCCAGAAAATTGGCTGAAAACGAGTAAATATCAAGGACTCATTGGGCGAATCGCTCTGGAACTGATATCGGAATGCTCACTGACATTTCCCCTATCTGAAAGTCTGATGAACGCCGGAAAAATCACTAAGTCCAAAAAAAATTTTTTTTTCAACCTTTTTCAATTTTATCCCCGTGGGATATATATTCTACCCACACACATTTGGAACTCTCCTGGGGTTCCCTCACACATATTATTCCCTCATTTAGTGGATATTTTCACAAAAGAGTGAAATTTTTAAAAATCCAGAAAATTGGCTGAAAACGACTAAATATCCAGGACTCATTGGGCGAATCACTCTGGAACTGAAATCGGAACGCTCACTGACATTTCCCGTATCTGAAAGTCTGATAAACGCCGGAAAAATTGCTAAGTCGAAAAAAAATTTTTTTTTCAACTTTTTTCAATTTCATCCCCGTGGGATATATATTCTACCCACACACATTTGGAACTCTCCTGGGGTTCCCTCACACATATTATTCCCTCATTTAGTGGATATTTTCACAAAAAAGTGAAATTTTCAAAAATCCTGAAAATTGGCTGAAAATGACGAAATATCAAGGACTCATTGGGCGAATCGCTCTGGAACTGAAATCAGAATGCTCACTGACATTTCCCCTATCTGAAAGTCTAATAAACGCCGGAAAAATGACTAAGTCCAAAAAAAAAAATTTTTCAACTTTTTTCAATTTTACCCACGTGGGATATATATTCTACCCACACACATTTGGAACTCTCCTGGGGTACCCTCACACATATTATTCCCTCATATAGTGGATATTTTCACAAAAAAGTGAAATTTTCAAAAATCCAGAAAATTGGCTGAAAACGAGTAAATATCAAGGACTCATTGGGCGAATCGCTCTGGAACTGATATCGGAATGCTCACTGACATTTCCCCTATCTGAAAGTCTGATGAACGCCGGAAAAATCACTAATTCCAAAAACATTTTTTTTTCAACCTTTTTCAATTTTATCCCCGTGGGATATATATTCTACCCACACACATTTAGAACTCTCCTTGGGTACCGTCACACATATTATTCTCTCATTTAGTGGATATTTTCACAAAAAAGTGAAATTTTCAAAAATCCAGAAAATTGGCTGAAAACGACTAAATATCAAGGACTCATTGGGCGAATCGCTCTGGAACTGAAATCGGAAAGGCTCACTGACATTTCCCCTATCTGAAAGTCTGATAAACGCCGGAAAAATGACTAAGTCCCCAAAAAAAATTTTTTCAACTTTTTTCAATTTTACCCCCGTGGGATATATATTCTACCCAAACACATTTGGAACTCTCCTTGGGTACCTCACACATATTATTCCCTCATTTAGTGGATATTTTCACAAAAAAGTGAAATTTTCAAAAATCCAGAAAATTGGCTGAAAACGACTAAATATCAAGGACTCACTGGGCGAATCGCTCTGGAACTGACATCGGAATGCTCACTGACATTTCCCCTATCTGAAAGTCTGATAAACGCCGGAAAAATGACTAAGTCCAAAAAAAATTTTTTTAAAATTTTTTTCAATTTTAACCCCGTGGGATATATATTCTACCCACAAACATTTGGAACTCTCCTTGGGTATCCTGACACATATTATTCTCTCATTTAGTGGATATTTTCACAAAAAATTGAAATTTTCAAAAATCCAGAAAATTATCTGAAAACGACTAAATATCTAGGACTCATTGGGCGAATCACTCTGGAACTGAAATCGGAACGCTCACTGACATATCCGCTATCTGAAAGTCTGATAAACGCCGGAAAAATGACTAAGTCCAAAAAAAAATTTTTTCAACTTTTTTCAATTTTACCCCCGTGGGATATATATTCTACCCACACACATTTGGAACTCTCCTGGGGTACCCTCACACATATTATTCTCTCATTTAGTGGATATTTTCACAAAAAAGTGAAATTTTCAAAAATCCAGAAAATTGGCTGAAAACGACTAAATATCAAGGACTCATTGGGCGAATCGCTCTGGAACTGAAATAGGAACGCTCACTGACATTTCCCCTATCTGAAAGTCTGATAAACGCCTGAAAAATGACTAAGTCCAAAAAAAAAAAATTTTCAACTTTTTTCTATTTTATCCCCGTGGGATATATATTCTACCCACACACATTTGGAACTCTCCTGGGGTATCCTCACACATATTATTCCATCATTTAGTGGATATTTTCACAAAAAAGTGAAATTTTTAAAAATCCAGAAAATTGGCTGAAAATAACTAAATATCAAGGACTCATTGGGCAAATCGCTCTGAAACTGAAATCGGAACGCTCACTGACATTTCCCCTATCTGAAAGTCTGATAAACGCCGGAAAAATGACTAAGTCCAAAAAAAAAAATTTTTCAACTTTTTTCAATTTTACCCCCGTGGGATATAAATTCTACCCACACACATTTGGAACTCTCCTGGGGTACCCTCACACATATTATTCCCTCATTTAGTGGATATTTTCACAAAAAAGTGAAAATTTCAAAAATCCAGAAAATTGGCTGAAAACGACTAAATATCAAGGACTCATTGGGCGAATCACTCTGGAACTGAAATAGGAATGCTCACTGACATTTCCCCTATCTGAAAGTCTGATGAACGCCGGAAAAATGACTAAGTCCCAAAAAAAAATTTTTTCAACTTTTTTCAATTTTACCCCTGTGGGATATATATTCTACCCACACACATTTGGAACTCTCCTGGGGTATCCTCACACATATTATTCCATCATTTAGTGGATATTTTCACAAAAAAGTGAAATTTTTAAAAATCCAGAAAATTGGCTGAAAACGACTAAATATCAAGGACTCATTGGGCGAATCGCTCTGGAACTGAAATAGGAACGCTCACTGACATTTCCCCTATCTGAAAGTCTGATAAACGCCTGAAAAATGACTAAGTCCAAAAAAAAAAAATTTTCAACTTTTTTCAATTTTATCCCCGTGGGATATATATTCTACCCACACACATTTGGAACTCTCCTGGGGTTCCCTCACACATATTATTCCCTCATTTAGTGGATATTTTCACAAAAAAGTGAAATTTTCAAAAATCCAGAAAATTGGCTGAAAACGAGTAAATATCAAGGACTCATTGGGCGAATCGCTCTGGAACTGATATCGGAATGCTCACTGACATTTCCCCTATCTGAAAGTCTGATGAACGCCGGAAAAATCACTAAGTCCAAAAAAAATTTTTTTTTCAACCTTTTTCAATTTTATCCCCGTGGGATATATATTCTACCCACACACATTTGGAACTCTCCTGGGGTACCCTCACACATATTATTCCCTCATTTAGTGGATATTTTCACAAAAAAGTGAAATTTTCAAAAATCCAGAAAATTGGCTGAAAACGACTAAATATCAAGGACTCACTGGGCGAATCGCTCTGGAACTGACATCGGAATGCTCACTGACATTTCCCCTATCTGAAAGTCTGATAAACGCCGGAAAAATGACTAAGTCCAAAAAAAATTTTTTTTAAATTTTTTTCAATTTTACCCCCGTGGGATATATATTCTACCCACACACATTTGGAACTCTCCTGGGGTTCCCTCACACATATTATTCCCTCATTTAGTGGATATTTTCACAAAAAAGTGAAATTTTCAAAAATCCTGAAAATTGGCTGAAAATGACGAAATATCAAGGACTCATTGGGCGAATCGCTCTGGAACTGAAATCAGAATGCTCACTGACATTTCCCCTATCTGAAAGTCTAATAAACGCCGGAAAAATGACTAAGTCCAAAAAAAAAAATTTTTCAACTTTTTTCAATTTTACCCACGTGGGATATATATTCTACCCACACACATTTGGAACTCTCCTGGGGTACCCTCACACATATTATTCCCTCATATAGTGGATATTTTCACAAAAAAGTGAAATTTTCAAAAATCCAGAAAATTGGCTGAAAACGAGTAAATATCAAGGACTCATTGGGCGAATCGCTCTGGAACTGATATCGGAATGCTCACTGACATTTCCCCTATCTGAAAGTCTGATGAACGCCGGAAAAATCACTAATTCCAAAAACATTTTTTTTTCAACCTTTTTCAATTTTATCCCCGTGGGATATATATTCTACCCACACACATTTAGAACTCTCCTTGGGTACCGTCACACATATTATTCTCTCATTTAGTGGATATTTTAACAAAAAAGTGAAATTTTCAAAAATCCAGAAAATTGGCTGAAAACGACTAAATATCAAGGACTCATTGGGCGAATCGCTCTGGAACTGAAATCGGAAAGGCTCACTGACATTTCCCCTATCTGAAAGTCTGATAAACGCCGGAAAAATGACTAAGTCCAAAAAAAATTTTTTTTAAATTTTTTTCAATTTTACCCCCGTGGGATATATATTCTACCCACAAACATTTGGAACTCTCCTTGGGTATCCTGACACATATTATTCTCTCATTTAGTGGATATTTTCACAAAAAATTGAAATTTTCAAAAATCCAGAAAATTGGCTGAAAACGACTAAATATCTAGGACTCATTGGGCGAATCACTCTGGAACTGAAATCGGAACGCTCACTGACATATCCGCTATCTGAAAGTCTGATAAACGCCGGAAAAATGACTAAGTCCAAAAAAAAAAAATTTTCAACTTTTTTCAATTTTACCCCCGTGGGATATATATTCTACCCACACACATTTGGAGCTCTCCTGGGGTACCCTCACACATATTATTCTCTCATTTAGTGGATATTTTCACAAAAAAGTGAAATTTTCAAAAATCCTGAAAATTGGCTGAAAATGACTAAATATCAAGGACTCATTGGGCGAATCGCTCTGGAACTGAAATCAGAATGCTCACTGACATTTCCCCTATCTGAAAGTCTGATAAACGCCTGAAAAATGACTAAGTCCAAAAAAAAAAAATTTTCAACTTTTTTCTATTTTATCCCCGTGGGATATATATTCTACCCACACACATTTGGAACTCTCCTGGGGTATCCTCACACATATTATTCCATCATTTAGTGGATATTTTCACAAAAAAGTGAAATTTTTAAAAATCCAGAAAATTGGCTGAAAATAACTAAATATCAAGGACTCATTGGGCAAATCGCTCTGGAACTGAAATCAGAACGCTCACTGACATTTCCCCTATCTGAAAGTCTGATAAACGCCGGAAAAATGACTAAGTCCAAAAAAAAAAATTTTTCAACTTTTTTCAATTTTACCCCCGTGGGATATAAATTCTACCCACACACATTTGGAACTCTCCTGGGGTACCCTCACACATATTATTCCCTCATTTAGTGGATATTTTCACAAAAAAGTGAAAATTTCAAAAATCCAGAAAATTGGCTGAAAACGACTAAATATCAAGGACTCATTGGGCGAATCACTCTGGAACTGAAATAGGAATGCTCACTGACATTTCACCTATCTGAAAGTCTGATGAACGCCGGAAAAATGACTAAGTCCCAAAAAAAAATTTTTTCAACTTTTTTCAATTTTACCCCTGTGGGATATATATTCTACCCACACACATTTGGAACTCTCCTGAGGTATCCTCACACATATTATTCCATCATTTAGTGGATATTTTCACAAAAAAGTGAAATTTTTAAAAATCCAGAAAATTGGCTGAAAACGACTAAATATCAAGGACTCATTGGGCGAATCGCTCTGGAACTGAAATAGGAACGCTCACTGACATTTCCCCTATCTGAAAGTCTGATAAACGCCTGAAAAATGACTAAGTCCAAAAAAAAAAAATTTTCAACTTTTTTCAATTTTATCCCCGTGGGATATATATTCTACCCACACACATTTGGAACTCTCCTGGGGTTCCCTCACACATATTATTCCCTCATTTAGTGGATATTTTCACAAAAAAGTGAAATTTTCAAAAATCCTGAAAATTGGCTGAAAATGACGAAATATCAAGGACTCATTGGGCGAATCGCTCTGGAACTGATATCGGAATGCTCACTGACATTTCCCCTATCTGAAAGTCTGATGAACGCCGGAAAAATCACTAATTCCAAAAACATTTTTTTTTCAACCTTTTTCAATTTTATCCCCGTGGGATATATATTCTACCCACACACATTTAGAACTCTCCTTGGGTACCGTCACACATATTATTCTCTCATTTAGTGGATATTTTCACAAAAAAGTGAAATTTTCAAAAATCCAGAAAATTGGCTGAAAACGACTAAATATCAAGGACTCATTGGGCGAATCGCTCTGGAACTGAAATCGGAAAGGCTCACTGACATTTCCCCTATCTGAAAGTCTGATAAACGCCGGAAAAATGACTAAGTCCCCAAAAAAAATTTTTTCAACTTTTTTCAATTTTACCCCCGTGGGATATATATTCTACCCAAACACATTTGGAACTCTCCTTGGGTACCTCACACATATTATTCTCTCATTTAGTGGATATTTTCACAAAAAAGTGAAATTTTCAAAAATCCAGAAAATTACCTGAAAACGACTAAATATCAAGGACTCATTGGGCGAATCACTCTGGAACTGAAATCAGAACACTCACTGACATTTCCCCTATCTGAAAGTCTGATAAACACCGGAAAAATTACTAAGTCCGAAAAAAAAAAAATTTTCAACTTTTTTCAATTTTATCCCCGTGGGATATATCTTCTACCCACACACATTTGGAACTCTCCTGGGGTACCCTTACACATATTATTCTCTCATTTAGTGGATATTTTCACAAAAAAGTGAAATTTTCAAAAATCCTGAAAATTGGCTGAAAATGACTAAATATCAAGGACTCATTGGGCGAATCGCTCTGGAACTGAAATCAGAATGCTCACTGACATTTCCCCTATCTGAAAGTCTAATAAACGCCGGAAAAATGACTAAGTCCAAAAAAAAAATTTTTTCAACTTTTTTCAATTTTACCCACGTGGGATATATATTCTACCCACTCACATTTGGAACTCTCTTGGGGTACCCTCACACATATTATTCCCTCATTTAGTGGATATTTTCACAAAAAAGTGAAATTTTCAAAAATCCAGAAAATTGGCTGAAAACGAGTAAATATCAAGGACTCATTGGGCGAATCGCTCTGGAACTGATATCGGAATGCTCACTGACATTTCCCCTATCTGAAAGTCTGATGAACGCCGGAAAAATCACTAAGTCCAAAAAAAATTTTTTTTTCAACCTTTTTCAATTTTATCCCCGTGGGATATATATTCTACCCACACACATTTGGAACTCTCCTGGGGTACCCTCACACATATTATTCCCTCATTTAGTGGATATTTTCACAAAAAAGTGAAATTTTCAAAAATCCAGAAAATTGGCTGAAAACGACTAAATATCAAGGACTCACTGGGCGAATCGCTCTGGAACTGACATCGGAATGCTCACTGACATTTCCCCTATCTGAAAGTCTGATAAACGCCGGAAAAATGACTAAGTCCAAAAAAAATTTTTTTAAAATTTTTTTCAATTTTACCCCCGTGGGATATATATTCTACCCACAAACATTTGGAACTCTCCTTGGGTATCCTGACACATATTATTCTCTCATTTAGTGGATATTTTCACAAAAAATTGAAATTTTCAAAAATCCAGAAAATTGGCTGAAAATGACTAAATATCTAGGACTCATTGGGCGAATCACTCTGGAACTGAAATCGGAACGCTCACTGACATATCCGCTATCTGAAAGTCTGATAAACGCCGGAAAAATGACTAAGTCCAAAAAAAAAAAATTTTCAACTTTTTTCAATTTTACCCCCGTGGGATATATATTCTACCCACACACATTTGGAACTCTCCTGGGGTACCCTCACACATATTATTCTCTCATTTAGTGGATATTTTCACAAAAAAGTGAAATTTTCAAAAATCCTGAAAATTGGCTGAAAATGACTAAATATCAAGGACTCATTGGGCGAATCGCTCTGGAACTGAAATCAGAATGCTCACTGACATTTCCCCTATCTGAAAGTCTAATAAACGCCGGAAAAATGACTAAGTCCAAAAAAAAAATTTTTTCAACTTTTTTCAATTTTACCCACTTGGGATATATATTCTACCCACACACATTTGGAACTCTCCTGGGGTATCCTCACACATATTATTCCATCATTTAGTGGATATTTTCACAAAAAAGTGAAATTTTTAAAAATCCAGAAAATTGGCTGAAAATAACTAAATATCAAGGACTCATTGGGCAAATCGCTCTGGAACTGAAATCGGAACGCTCACTGACATTTCCCCGATCTGAAAGTCTGATAAACGCCGGAAAAATGACTAAGTCCAAAAAAAAAAATTTTTCAACTTTTTTCAATTTTACCCCCGTGGGATATAAATTCTACCCACACACATTTGGAACTCTCCTGGGGTACCCTCACACATATTATTCCCTCATTTAGTGGATATTTTCACAAAAAAGTGAAAATTTCAAAAATCCAGAAAATTGGCTGAAAACGACTAAATATCAAGGACTCATTGGGCGAATCACTCTGGAACTGAAATAGGAATGCTCACTGACATTTCCCCTATCTGAAAGTCTGATAAACGCCGGAAAAATGACTAAGTCCCAAAAAAAAATTTTTTCAACTTTTTTCAATTTTACCCCTGTGGGATATATATTCTACCCACACACATTTGGAACTCTCCTGGGGTATCCTCACACATATTATTCCATCATTTAGTGGATATTTTCACAAAAAAGTGAAATTTTTAAAAATCCAGAAAATTGGCTGAAAACGACTAAATATCAAGGACTCATTGGGCGAATCGCTCTGGAACTGAAATCAGAATGCTCACTGACATTTCCCCTATCTGAAAGTCTAATAAACGCCGGAAAAATGACTAAGTCCAAAAAAAAAATTTTTTCAACTTTTTTCAATTTTACCCACTTGGGATATATATTCTACCCACACACATTTGGAACTCTCCTGGGGTATCCTCACACATATTATTCCATCATTTAGTGGATATTTTCACAAAAAAGTGAAATTTTTAAAAATCCAGAAAATTGGCTGAAAATAACTAAATATCAAGGACTCATTGGGCAAATCGCTCTGGAACTGAAATCGGAATGCTCACTGACATTTCCCCTATCTGAAAGTCTGATAAACGCCGGAAAAATGACAGTCCCCAAAAAATTTTTTTCAACTTTTTTCAATTTTACCCCCGTGGGATATACATTCTACCCACACACATTTGGAACTCTCCTGGGGTACCCTCACACATATTTTGCCCTCATTTAGTGGATATTTTCACAAAAAAGTGAAATTTTCAAAAATCCTGAAAATTGGCTGAAAACTACTAAATATCAAGGACTCATTGGGCGAATCGCTCTGGAACTGAAATCAGAACGCTCACTGACAATTCCCCTATCTGAAAGTCTGATAAACGCTGGAAAAATGACTAAGTCCCAAAAAAAATTTTTTTCAACTTTTTTCAATTTTACCCCTGTGGGATATATATTCTACCCAAACACATTTGGAACTCTCCTGGGGTACCCTCACACATATTATTCCCTCATTTAGTGGATATTTTCACAAAAAAGTGAAATTTTTAAAAATCCAGAAAATTGGCTGAAAACGACTAAATATCAAGGACTCATTGGGCAAATCGCTCTGGTACTGAAATCTGAACGCTCACTGACATTTCCCCTATCTGAAAGTCTGATAAATGCTGGAAAAATTACTAAGTCCAAAAAAAATTTTTTTTAAACTTTTTTCAATTTTACCCCCGTGGGATATATATTCTACCCACACACATTTGGAACTCTCCTGTGGTACCCTCACACATATTATTCCGTCATTTAGTGGATATTTTCACAAAAAAGTGAAATTTTCAAAAATCCAGAAAATTGGCTGAAAACGACTAAATATCAAGGACTCATTGGGCGAATCGCTCTGGAACTGAAATCGGAACGCTCACTGACAATTCCCCTATCTGAAAGTCTGATAAACGACGGAAAAATGACTAAGTCCCAAAAAAATTTTTTTTAAACTTTTTTCAATTTTACCCCCGTGGGATATATATTCTACCCACACACATTTGGAACTCTCCTTGGGTATCCTGACACATATTATTCTCTCATTTAGTGGATATTTTCACAAAAAATTGAAATTTTCAAAAATCCAGAAAATTGGCTGAAAACGACTAAATATCTCGGACTCATTAGGCGAATCGCTCTGGAACTGAAATAGGAACGCTCACTGATATTTCCCCTATCTGAAAGTCTGATAAACGCCGGAAAAATTACTAAGTCCAAAAAAAATTTTTTTTTCAACTTTTTTCAATTTTATCCCCGTGGGATATATATTCTAAACACACATTTGGATCTCTCCTGGGGTTCCCTCACACATATTATTCCCTCATTTAGTGGATATTTTCACAAAAAAGTGAAATTTTCAAAAATCCTGAAAATTGGCTGAAAATGACTAAATATCAAGGACTCATTGGGCGAATCGCTCTGGAACTGAAATCAGAATGCTCACTGACATTTCCCCTATCTGAAAGTCTGATAAACGCCGGAAAAATGACTAAGTCCAAAAAAAAAAATTTTTCAACTTTTTTCAATTTTACCCCCGTGGGATATATATTCTACCCACACACATTTGGAACTCTCCTGGGGTACCCTCACACATATTATTCTCTCATTTAGTGGATATTTTCACAAAAAAGTGAAATTTTCAAAAATCCAGAAAATTGGCTGAAAACGACTAAATATCAATGACTCATTGGGCGAATCGCTCTGGAACTGAAATAGGAACGCTCACTGACATTTCCCCTTTCTGAAAGTCTGATAAACGCGGGAAAAATGACTAAGTCCAAAAAAAAAAATTTTTCAACTTTTTTCAATTTTACCCCCGTGGGATATATATTCTACCCACACACATTTGGAACTCTCCTGGGGTACCCTCACACATATTATTCCCTCATTTAGTGGATATTTTCACAAAAAAGTGAAATTTTAAAAAATCCAGAAAATTGGTTGAAAACGACTAAATATCAAGGACTCATTGGGCGAATCGCTCTGGAACTGAAATCGAAATGCTCACTCACATTTCGCCTATCTGAAAGTCTGATAAACGCCGGAAAAATGACTAAGCCCCAAAAAAAAATTTTTTCAACTTTTTTCAATTTTACCCCTGTGGGATATATATTCTACCCACACACATTTGGAACTTTAGTGGATATTTTCACAAAAAATTGAAATTTTCAAAAATCCAGAAAATTGGCTGAAAACGACTAAATATCTAGGACTCATTGGGCGAATCACTCTGGAACTGAAATCGGAACGCTCACTGACATATCCGCTATCTGAAAGTCTGATAAACGCCGGAAAAATTACTAAGTCCAAAAAAAATTTTTTTTTCAACTTTTTTCAATTTTATCCCCGTGGGATATATATTCTAAACACACATTTGGAACTCTCCTGGGGTTCCCTCACACATATTATTCCCTCATTTAGTGGATATTTTCACAAAAAAGTGAAATTTTCAAAAATCCTGAAAATTGGCTGAAAATGACTAAATATCAAGGACTCATTGGGCGAATCGCTCTGGAACTGAAATCAGAATGCTCACTGACATTTCCCCTATCTGAAAGTCTGATAAACGCCGGAAAAATGACTAAGTCCAAAAAAAAAAATGTTTCAACTTTTTTCAATTTTACCCCCGTGGGATATATATTCTACCCACACACATTTGGAACTCTCCTGGGGTACCCTCACACATATTATTCTCTCATTTAGTGGATATTTTCACAAAAAAGTTAAATTTTCAAAAATCCAGAAAATTGGCTGAAAACGACTAAATATCAAGGACTCATTGGGCGAATCGCTCTGGAACTGAAATAGGAACGCTCACTGACATTTCCCCTATCTGAAAGTCTGATAAACGCGGGAAAAATGACTAAGTCCAAAAAAAAAATTTTTTCAACTTTTTTCAATTTTACCTCCGTGGGATATATATTCTACCCACACACATTCGGAACTCTCCTGGGGTACCCTCACACATATTATTCCCTCATTTAGTGGATATTTTCACAAAAAAGTGAAATTTTTAAAAATCCACAAAATTGGCTAAAAACGACTAAATATAAAGGACTCATTGGGCGAATCGCTCTGGAACTGAAATCGGAACGCTCACTGACATTTCCCCTATCTGAAAGTCTGATAAACGCTGGAAAAATTACTAAGTCCAAAAAAAAAATTTTTTCAACTTTTTTCAATTTTACCCCCGTGGGATATATATTCTACCCACACACATTTGGAACTCTCCTGGGGTACCCTCACACATATTATTCCCTCATTTAGTGGATATTTTCACAAAAAAGTGAAATTTTAAAAAATCCAGCAAATTGGTTGAAAACGACTAAATATCAAGGACTCATTGGGCGAATCGCTCTGGAACTGAAATCGAAATGCTCACTCACATTTCCCCTATCTGAAAGTCTGATAAACGCCGGAAAAATGACTAAGCCCCAAAAAAAATTTTTTTCAACTTTTTTCAATTTTACCCCTGTGGGATATATATTCTACCCACACACATTTGGAACTCTCCTGGGGTACCCTCACACATATTATTCCCTCATTTAGTGGATATTTTCACAAAAAAGTGAAATTTTCAAAAATCCAGAAAATTGGCTGAAAACGACTAAATATCAAGGACTCATTGGGCGAATCGCTCTGGAACTGAAATCGGAACGCTTACTCACATTTCCCCTATCTGAAAGTCTGATAAACGCCGGAAAAATGACTGTCCAAAAAAAATTTTTTTTAAACTTTTTTCAATTTTACCCCCGTGGGATATATATTCTACCCACACACATTTGGAACTCTCCTGGGGTACCCTCACACATATTATTCCCTCATTTAGTGGATATTTTCACAAAAAAAGTGAAATTTTCAAAAATCCAGAAATTGGCTGAAAATGTCTAAATATCAAGGACTCATTGGGCGAATCGCTCAGGAACTGAAATTGGAACGCTCACTGACATTTGCCCTCTCTGAAAGTCTGATAAACGCCGGAAAAATGACTAAGTCCAAAAAAAAAATTGTTTCAACTTTTTTCAATTTTACCCCCCATGTGATATATATTCTACCCACACACATTTGGAACTCTCCTGGGGTACCCTCACACATATTATTCCCTCATTTAGTGGATATTTTCACAAAAAAGTGAAATTTTAAAAAATCCAAAATATTGGCTGAAAACGACTAAATATCATGGACTCATTGGGCGAATCGCTCTGGAACTGAAATCGGAACGCTCACTGACATTTCCCCTATCTGAAAGTCTGATAAACTCCGGAAAAATGACTGTCCAAAAAAAATTTTTTTTAAACTTTTTTCAATTTCCCCCCCGTGGGATATATATTCTACCCACACACATTTGGAACTCTCCTGGGGTACCCTCACACATATTATTCCCTCATTTAGTGGATATTTTCACAAAAAAGTGAAATTTTAAAAAATCCAGAAAATTGGTTGAAAACGACTAAATATCAAGGACTCATTGGTCGAATCGCTCTGGAACTGAAATCGGAATGCTCATTGACATTTCCCCTATCTAAAAGTCTGATAAACTCCGGAAAAATGACTGTCCAAAAAAAATTTTTTTTAAACTTTTTTCAATTTTACCCCCGTGGGATATATATTCTATCCACACACATTTGGAACTCTCCTGGGGTACCCTCACACATATTATTCCCTCATTTAGTGGATATTTTCACAAAAAAGGGAAATTTTCAAAAATCCAGAAAATTGGCTGAAAACGACTAAATATCAAGGACTCATTGGGCGAATCTCTCTGGAACTGAAATCGGAACGCTCACTGTCATTTCCCCTATCTGAAAGTCTGATAAAAGCCGGAAAAATGACTAAATCCCAAAAAAAATTTTTTCAACTTTTTTCAATTTTACCCCGGTGGGATATATATTCTACCCACACACATTTGGAACTCTCCTGGGGTACCCTCACACATATTATTCCCTCATTTAGTGGATATTTTCACAAAAAAAGTGAAATTTTCAAAAATCCAGAAATTGGCTGAAAATGTCTAAATATCAAGGACTCATTGGGCGAATCGCTCACGAACTGAAATTGGAACGCTCACTGACATTTGCCCTCTCTGAAAGTCTGATAAACGCCGGAAAAATGACTAAGTCCAAAAAAAAAATAGTTTCAACTTTTTTCAATTTTACCCCCCATGTGATATATATTCTACCCACACACATTTGGAACTCTCCTGGGGTACCCTCACACATATTATTCCCTCATTTAGTGGATATTTTCACAAAAAAGTGAAATTTTAAAAAATCCAAAATATTGGCTGAAAACGACTAAATATCATGGACTCATTGGGCGAATCGCTCTGGAACTGAAATCGGAACGCTCACTGACATTTCCCCTATCTGAAAGTCTGATAAACTCCGGAAAAATGACTGTCCAAAAAAAATTTTTTTTAAACTTTTTTCAATTTCCCCCCCGTGGGATATATATTCTGCCCACACACATTTGGAACTCTCCTGGGGTACCCTCACACATATTATTCCCTCATTTAGTGGATATTTTCACAAAAAAGTGAAATTTTCAAAAATCCAGAAATTGGCTGAAAATGTCTAAATATCAAGGACTCATTGGGCGAATCGCTCTGGAACTGAAATCGGAACGCTCACTGACATTTGCCCTATCTGAAAGTCTGATAAAATGACTAAGTCCAAAACAAAAAAAATTTCAACTTTTTTCAATTTTATCCCCGTGGGATATATATTCTACCAACACACATTTGGGACTCTCCTGGGGTACCCTCACACATATTATTCCCTCATTTAGTGGATATTTTCACAAAAAAGTGAAATTTTCAAAAATCCAAAATATTGGCTGAAAACGACTAAATATCACGGACTCATTGGGCGAATCTCCCTGGAACTGAAATCGGTACGCTCACTGACATTTCCCCTATCTGAAAGTCTGATAAACGCCGGAAAAATTGCTAAGTCCAAAAAAAATTTTTTTTTCAACTTTTTTCAATTTTATCCCCGTGGGATATATATTCTACCCACACACATTTGGAACTCTCCTGGGGTACCCTCACACATATTATTCCCTCATTTAGTGGATATTTTCACAAAAAAGTGAAAATTTCAAAAATCCAGAAAATTGGCTGAAAACGACTAAATATCAAGGACTCATTGGGCGAATCGCTCTGGAACTGAAATCAGAACGCTCACTGACAATTCCCCTATCTGAAAGTCTAATAAACGCCGGAAAAATGACTAAGTCCAAAAAAAATTTTTTTTAAACTTTTATCAATTTTACCACCGTGGGATATATATTCTACCCACACACATTTGGAACTCTCCTGGGGTACCCTCACACATATTATTCCATCATTTAGTGGATATTTTCACAAAAAAGTGAAATTTTAAAAAATCCAGAAAATTGGCTGAAAATGACTAAATATCAAGGACTCATTGGGCAAATCGCTCTGGAACTGAAATCGGAACGCTCACTGACATTTCCCCTATCTGAAAGTCTGATAAACGCCGGAAAAATGACTAAGTCCAAAAAAAAAAATATTTCAACTTTTTCAATTTTACCCCCGTGGGATATATATTCTACCCACACACATTTGAAACTCTCCTGGGGTACCCTCACACATATTATTCCCTCATTTAGTGGATATTTTCAC